>NW_026999302.1:188099-263996 GCF_037126465.1 Ornithodoros turicata
AAATCGTCATTAACTTTAACCCAAAACTTTAACGTCACCGTTAACGTTAACAGCACAGCACATGCGTACATTCTATCTATCGCATCAGTCGCACCATCGTCGTGATTTAACGCACACCTCGGTATTCCCCGTGCAGCATACATTTGCAAATCTCCAGACTATAAAGATTTTTCGCAATAACGAGAGCACGTGTGCCATTGAGAAGTCCCCGAACAGCCTTAGCCGAAAATCGGTCAGCTTGTTCCCCGCTCCAGCTCGCCTTTGTTTTTTGCGTTGTTCAGCACTTTTAAAAGAAAAGGGTGTGTTGTAGCTCCTTTTTGGGGATTGCAACCTTACCGCATACAGGGTGTTCAAAATTAAGCTTTCACGAGCACTTTATAAACAGGCGAACAAAAGAAAACGTGTGCTATATTTTTTTTTTGTTCCTTAAGTGAGAAACCGAAAAAATAGTCAGCACCTGGTTCTTACTCAAGGAACAGAAAAAATAACAGCAATTTTCTTTTGTTCGCCTATTTATAAAGTGCTAGTGAAAGCTTAATTTTGAACACCCTGTATGCGGTAAGGTTGCAATCCCCAAAAAGGAGTTGCAATTTTGAACACCCTGTATGTATTTTTTAAGAGCGCTCAGTAGGTGGCTTGTGACAATACACTTCAGTTGCCAGTTGAACGCCGTTCTGTCCGGAACTGTGTTTTCTATCCTGACTATTGTTACCCTTGTGTGGCGGCTTCGAGTAATATATTTTGAGTAGATAAAAAAAGTTTGGAGCGATCCATCGCATCCATAAAGCCTCCCACAGGTTAAAAAGCTTGCATGGTCGTGATGGTGTTTTTTTTGTTTTTTTTTAAAGTGGAGGCTCAGGTTGTTGATTAAGAGATTTCACAACGAAAAACAAAGCTGATTGCCAAGCTGATGAACCATGAAAAGAAACTGATGTTGCGTTGGCGGAGTATATACTCAATTCAGCTAGATGTTCAAACCTGAGACTAAGGGAACATTTTCGCCTCCCAATTTTTGTGAGTACACTGGACTTGCGGAACACCTAAGGCATTGTCATGGGTGCGAAGTAAGAAACCTAAACGGGAGAAAAAAAAAGTATGATCACAATGCTACAGAGAGCCCTTGGAAATAGAGCATTTCGGTCTGCGGTGTGTTTGAGCTCCATCAGTTGTTTTGCATGATAGAAACTTTCTAAGAGCTCGCTGTTAGATGCTCAATGATAAGTTGTTGCTACAGATTGCGAACTCGGCCCCAAACTGGCCTTGAGATATGTGTTCAACGACAATTAATGTATCAACGATCACTTGAAGCAACAACCAATCCAAGAGATAGGTGGGGTTGGTTTCATGAAATTCATGCGCCAACTTTGTAAATCAACTTGTTTGGCAGTCCAGTGCTGTTGTCTTTTAGGATTCACCTGCACTGGGGGTTTTTACCGCTTTTTTATGAGTCCCACCTTTTTACCTTATTTCATCTGCTTCTTTAGGATGTCTACATCTACATATTTTCAGTATGACACAAATTCTCATTTTCGAGCTGAAATAAATGGCGATATCGACGGCAACTCATCTCACGTGGTACATTTCTTGTAATGTAATCTCTGTCAAGCACAATACATTGGCCAAACTGCAGCTATGTTCAGAATTCGTTTTAAAACCCATAAATGCGACATAACGAAGAAAGCGAATCTCCCTGTCTCTGGGCACTTGAGTGAACACCGGGTATTCCTTTAAAGTCATTTTGGTATTAGCTTTCCCTTCCCAGAACAGCAGACAACAGCATGAAATCATACTTATTTCACTAATTTCAGTCCACCTGTCAACCAAAACCCTAGGATTTTGTCCACAGTGCGCAGCCGAGGTTCGTGAACTGCAGGTTAAGCTCGTCGACCCACTTCCTTTCGTTTATCTTAACAGATTCCTACTCATGACTAAGGACAAAGCTCCTGGAATGACAAGCGTCCTACCGCGTGTACAATTCTTATATATCTCACTGGCGTTTATACAGGGTGTCTTTTTTACGCGATACACATTTTGCATCAAAAACTATAAGGGCTATAGCTATGCTGTTTTCATTTCCGTCAACTCTGGGCCGGCAGACGTTCTTGGCCATATGTTTCTCAACTGTCAAGTCACAACTTACCCAAAAATAGTTAATTAACTTTTTAATGATAAAAGCTACTAACTTTTCCCAATGAGAACATCTGTTGCTTTCGGTGAGTTGATATGGTAGCCGTTTTCAGAACAAAAATCCGTTCAGTAGATCGCCTGAGAAAAAATCGTTAAGAAACACCATTTTTTCTTTATTTTGTTGATTGGGCATCTTCGGAGACTCGTCCTCCCTTCACCACCAATGTGAGAGGGGGTAAACCGCACACTGTCGTCCCTTGCGTCGTAGAAAAAGACTAACAGGGAATGCAGCCCAAGATAAGGGCATTCCGATAGCGTCGCCCGATACATGTGCTTTTGCATTGTTTTGTCAAGTTAAAGCTCATCTTCGACGCATGAGGCGGAATCTTGGACGCATGAGGCTCCTTCACCACCTCACATTGAGGGTGAAGGAAAGACGCGTCTCGGAAGGTGCGCAATGAAAAAAAAATGTGTTCTTTCACAATTTTTTTAGGACAATCTACCGAACGGATTTGTTCTGAAAACGGCTACAATATCCGGTCACCGAAAGGAACAGATGTTCTCACTGGGGGCTAGTTGCATCTCAAATCGAACAATCCGGTACACTTGATGTCTCGAATGAACGGGAAAAAAATATATGTTGAAGCCACCGGTGAGTTAGGAGAAATAAACGCTTTTCGAATTCTCTGCGCTGCGCGGTTCGGGAAGTAGGAGAGGAGGAAAAAACTGCCTCTCATAAGACGATGTCGTCGCGCGCGGGTTTGAGCGTTCGCTACAAGGCTATTTCTTGTCGCATTATAGAAATTTCTTTATCTGGCTTTAGACCACTTAGGGCACAATAGGATCCTGCGTTGGCAGTGCTGTGTCCGTTTTTGTTTGTCTACAAAAAAATATCAAAGTAGAGTCAAAGTGCCGAAAAGCACCATATTCACTGCAACTTTGCGGACGATGTACAAAACGGATAAGAATGAGCTTTATGCCGTTTAAGTTATCATTCATGTGGCTATCGAATAATGTATAATTTGTTGCTCTACTCTGTCAGGAACGTAAGCCATACCTCTTTCAGTAACACCATACCAACGAAAGATGACGAATTTCGGAAGCCGTTATCTAAAAAACCCCACCAAAACCTTTCCTGGAAAATTTTATATGTTGTACGTAGTTCCCTAGACTATGCACAGAAGAAAAATCAAAAGTCGGACTTTATCGGTAGGCGCACTGTGAATTTTTTGCCAGTCCTATACGCGGAGCGTATAAAAGCCGTGGCACCGTGTCCCGCGTGTTGCAAAATCGAATTTTCCAAAGGGACTTTCAACTTCTGTCTTCACATAAAAAGTAATTGCTATCATTTGAAACCGTTCTGAGCGCTTGCATTCATAATAGTGTTGTAATCGCTGAATGTAGATTGTGGAGCAACCATATGTGCTCACATTTTTTGCGGGATGACACACATGCATTGCAAGTGATTGGAGCCCGTGAAGAGCAGAATGCTTTAGAATACTTTTGCGTCTTTATAAGAGGTATATTTGTCAACGGTGATCATATCGAAGCATATTTACAGTACACAGAATAAGAAGAAGTTGACAGCGAAGAAGACAAGGTGACGAAGGTAAGAAGGTAACGTGAGTTATGCAGAGCATTCCGTGTGGATGAGAGTGCTCGTGTCATGAACTGCTTTAGGCCGTTGTGGAAGACACTTTCCTTAATGTTACTTTTGATGGCAGGTTCTTGTCAGATTTTCTTTCAAATGTGGCCAACATTGCTGCGTGTTGTGATTCAGCCACCTTTGCTGTGAAGTACTTGAAGCAGCTTCTGCATAGCTGGCCCATTTCTGTTACGCCTTCGGCTTGATCTGCTGGAACCACAGTCTTTATGGCAGCTACGCCGATCTCCGAAGCAAAGCGAAAATCCTTTGTCTGTAGCACTTTTTTCTTGTGTATGAGGCGGTAGTCAGCGAAATCCACAGGATCAGCACTGTACAACGAAGAGGCCATTGAGGTAGATGTGACACTAGGACGACACACTACAGTAATGCAGATGTCGTCGCACACTCTGTATAAGGGCACTTCATGCACGTCTGTAGTCGAGAAGTGAGTGAAGCGTCGTCTCGACTCTGTCTCTCTGTGTGTAGGCGAAACTTTGCGCAAGGTGTCTTCAGGGAGTAAATGCGATCAGGACCTTCCCATGGTCGCAGCATGTCGAACCGAATAACATATTGGACAGCGGCGCCAGTCGGGCTGTTTCGGCAAGGTTCACAAAAGGCACCATGAATTAGCCTTGAGTGTGTGCGTATGACACTACAACATTTTCCTCAGTGCAGTTTCCCCAGTCCGAGGTCATGGGGCCGTAGGAAAGGAAATGTTTCAAAGAATACTGGAAGTCACTGCGTCCCTCCTGCCATAATGCGTTCAGTAAATATGCTTGTTTAGAATAATCCTGAACAGATATGCCTCTTACAAAGATGTAAAATCATTCTGTTCTTCCCGGGCTCCCAGCACTTGCATTGCATGTGTGACATCCCGCAAAAAATGCGAGCACATCTGGTTGCTCCCCATTCTAGATTCAGCGATTACACCATTGTTATGAACGCAAACGCTCAGAACCTTGAAAAGGAAACCTTGAAACCTCAGAATGGTTTCAAATGACAGCAATTACTTTTTATATGAAGACAGAAGTTGAAAATCCCTTTGGAAAATTCGATTTTGCAACACGCGGGACACGATGCCGCTTGAAAGCGCTCCGCGTATAGGACTGGCAAAAAATTCACAGTGCGCCTACCGATCAAGTCTGAATTTTGATTTTGGTTCTGTGCATAGTCTAAGGAACTACCTAGAACATATAAAATTTTTGAGGTAAGTTTTTGGTGGGGTTTTTTAGATAAAGGCTTCCGAAATTCGTCATTTTTCGGTGATATGGTGATACTAAAAGAGGTATCGCTTACGTTCCTTACAGAGTAGAGGAACAAATTATACATCATTCGATAGCCCTATGAATGACATATTAAACGGCATAAAGCTCAGTCTTATCCGTTTTGTACATCGTCCGCAAAGCTGCAGTGAATATGGTGTTTTTCGGCACTTTGAGTGAACTTTGAGTGAAAACAGATACAGCACTGCTAACGAAGGATCCTATTGTGCCCTAAGTGGTCTAAAGCCAGATAAAGACATTTCTTTAATGCGACAAGAAATAGCCTTGTAGCGAACGCTCAAACCCGCGCGCGACGACATCGTCTTATGAGAGGCAGTTTTTCCCTCCTCTCCTATTTCCCGAACCTCGCACCGCAGAGAATTCGGAAAGTGTTTATTTCTCCTAACTCACCGATGGCTTCAACATATATTTTTTTCCCGTTCATTCGAGACATCAAGTGTACCGGATTGTTCGATTTGAGATGGAACTAGCCTGGGACAGCTTCGCAGCTTTTATAATGAAAAAGTTAATTAACTATTTTTAGGTAATTAGTGATTTGACAGTGGAGCAACATATGGCCAAGAATGTTCGCCGGCCCAGAGGTGATAGAAGTGAAAACAGCATGTCTACAGCCCTTATAGTTTTTAATAACAAATCTGTATCGCCAAAACAAAAAAGACACCCTGTATATGAGTGCCCATACCATTGATTAACAGAGTTGTGTCAAGGACGAAGTTGTCAACTGCTACGTAATCACTTAAGACAGTTCCCACATACAGTGCTTCGCTTTACAGCGCTAGAAAATAGCTTCGAAAATATCGCACTGTTTTTCCGTTTGCCGTTCTCACATACAACCGAGCACAGAGCACTATCCTGCTCCAGTCACGATATATCTCGTTGCGACGTGATGCACCGGTACTACCGTGATTCTTTACTGTCCGCGTCGGGTTTCTGCAGCATGAAGGCGCCTGACACTTTCGATCCTGTGATCACAATACCGAACTATAGTAACCAAACAGCAATGTACAGGCGGATGCGCGGGCAGATGAAACTCGTGCCCATTTTCACGTCGTCGTCGTCGTCGCCTTCCCGCCTTGCTGCTTCGAGTGATCGGAAGCAAAACAAACACCAGCTTCCGCGACGTCACGGCTGAAAGAAGCTTACGATTGGATAACGTAGACTCACGGCTCAAGGTAGCGCTAAAAAACTTGACCGGGGCTCTACTTCTACAGGAGTGATTTTATAGCGGTTCATAGCAATGCGAGGAGGAAATTATAGCGCAATTTTCTAGCGCAGCAAAGCGCTACATGTGGGAGCTGGACTTTATGTGCTCTGATAGTTCGCGCTCCCAATCTTGTCGTCTTCTTATTTCTCATATCATTGTTCATGTGTTATTCGTTATGCACAACTTACTTGCTTCATTAGAGAGTTTTAGTACATCATACGTAAAGGCGGTAACGTATACGTAACGGATAGCCTTGGTGCTTCTGCGCAGTGCGCGAAGGTCTCAACTATTCTGGGCATGCCTTACTACGCTATGAAATGATATCTCTGACTTGCACAAAGGCGAGAGCGTACGATGCACTTAAACTCTCTCTTGTTTTGTTGGGCGTCTTGCACAGCCACTGCTCACTAATGGCAGAAAAGTGCTAACACAACGGTCGGCAAAGTTATGCTGCGGTTACTTTGTGCCGACTTTATTGCGGTGAGGATTGTTTCAACTGTCGTCGTTAATGTTTGAGCGCTGTACATCTTCGTTTATTATTCGCCCTTTGAGACACTCGCCTATGACATGTATTCACGCACATTTTTTTTTTCTTTTTTACGTTGTCACCTTATTTCTTTCTGCTACGTGTATTGCGAGGCCGAATTAAGCGGTATGTATCATCTACGTTCAGGATTGTAGGTTCAGTTGTGCTTTTTCTCTATCCGCACCACTGTCGAGACCACGGGTCCCGAGACCTTGTCGAGGTGCATGGTGCAGCTTTTTGTCCTGGGTTCCCCTGCTCTTCTTTGTGAAATAAAATGAACTGAATTGAACTTAATTCTCTTTAAACATTTACTCCTGCAGTTCGTTCGCTGCGCTACTGGGAAATACATGGCTCGAGGCTTTGAAGTGCAAATTAACAGGTTGGCCATTGTCTTCCTCTCTGAATGAAACAACACCATCTATAGAGGGGTTATTTTAAACCATGGGAACGGACGAAAATTGGTGTGCCATTATTTCCAGGACGTGGGAATGATTGCATGTGTTCGCTTCTTTTGCTATGTCAGTGAAAAATGTGAATTAAAGTGAAGTTGTCTAGTGTAAGGATTATTATTATCCAATGAGGGTCCTAAACCATATAGAAAGATGGAGTCAGGCAACTAAAGTTCTTTCATTAAAACCTGCTCAGTATATAACTACACTCTAAAAACAGAACTTCACCGCACAGCACGCTGTGCGGCAACCACCGCCGCGAATGATATGGTTATCGCTTCTCATTTGAAGAGAAGTGTGGACGTACGCCTTTTTGTGACAATTTGGATATACGGAAATTGTCACAAAAAGGCGTACGGCACCCTTTCTCTCTTTCAATCAAACCCGATAATGATATCATTCCCGGCAATGGTAGGTGCATAGCGTGCTATGTGGTGACGCTCTGTTTTTAGAGAGTAGTATTTATCTAGACCCTTCAAAATGAACTTGACCGCATAGCACGCTCCTAGCCAACCATCCTCTTGAAATATCATTATCTCGCCTGATTTGTTGAAAACGGGGGACGTACACCATTTCTGTGACAATTACGAACAGCATAAGTGTCGCAACAAAAGTCGTAGGGCTCCCATTTTCAAGAAATCGGGGCAGATAACGATATCAATGAAGATAATGACTGGCAAGAAGCAAGTTATGGGGTCCAGTCCATTTTTTAAGAGTGTACGAGCAATGTGTAAAATGATAGTCTTACCCGGATCGGCACTTCTCCTGGTGCGAGTCCCCAGAAGCAGAGAGATAGCATTAGAGGGGTCAGCTCCTCCCACTGCAACGGAGTTATTAGAGCATGGTGAACATGTAGACACGCTGCACACACGTTGACATGGATACTCAGTAGTAAGGCGATTAACCTTGCAGACAATGATGTCATAATTGGTTTCAGTAACGATGTCATCAACAATAAATTATGACCAAAACAATCACGTCACAACGACCCAAAGCCCCAGCCTTTTCGCCTTCATATCAGTGACTTCATTCTGACGTAATCAGCGGATAAGATATGATTGATAATAATTGATGTCGATCATATCAGTTTTAATGACATCAGTGACGCTTGAAATTGTAAATGGCACATTCACGTAAGCCAGAACAGTTACCCACTTTGAATCTAAAGGCGCCAACTGTTTAGCTCTGTTTATGGTAAGTACAAACTACGAGAAAGAGAAAATTACTTACAACAGCATAGGTATCTGTTGTTGCCAATGCCTCAAATATTAAGTGTCGAGAAGATGAGACTCTGTGCGACTTTGTTGAGGTGAGAATTGTTCTAACTCTCGTCATTAATGTTTGAGTGCTGTACAACTTTGCTTATTATTCGCCCTCTTAGACACTTGCCTATGACACGTATTCACGCACAATTTTTTTTCATTTTTTTTGCGTTCTCAATTTATTCTTTTTTGTTACGTGTATCGCGAGGCCGAATTAAGCGGCATGTATCATCAGTGTTCAGGATTGTAGGTTCAGTTGTGCTTTTTCCCTGTCCACACCACTGTCAAGACCAAGGCTCCCGCTACCTTGTCGAGCTGCACGGTGCAGCTTTTTGCCCTGGGTTCCCCTACTTTTCTGAGTGAACTAAAATGAACTGAATTGGACTTAATTCTCTTTAAACCTTTACATCTATAGAGGGGTTGTTTTAAACAATGGGAACAGACGAAAAATGGTGTGTCATTATTTCCAGGGATGGGAATGATTGCATGTGTTCGCTTCTTTTTCTATGACAGTGAAAAATGTGAATTAAAGTGAAGTTGTCGAGTGTAAGGATTTTAATTATCCAATGAGGGTGCTAGACCAAATTGAAACATGGAGACAGGCAACTAAGGTTCTTTCACTAAAACCTGTTTAGTATATTACTACACTTTAAAAACAGAACATTATTTCCATGGTGTGGGAATGATTGCTTGCGTTCGCTTCTTTTACTATGTCTGTTAAGAATGTAAATGAGGGAACTAGACCCTATTCGCCTAGAGAACGAACACTAGCGGCGCTTCAGTCAGTCCTATCATGTGACGCTTTTACGTCACGGACTGGATAGATTGTGGCGCGTGTGGAATTCTTCGTGGATTCTACACTTGTTCAAAAGGCTCATCATACTCGACATGGGAAAATCATATTTCCGTCACAGTGGCGTCTGCAGTAAGTACTTTGCAAACACCAGTCGCTACCCAATGCTCAAGTTCACATTGTGGGCGCTATGCAGCGTATGAAGTTCTTTTTTTTTACATCTTGCAGCAGAGACTCCGCTCTGAATCCCGCCTCCCGTTTTCAACAAATTAGAGGTAAGAACGTTGTGATTTGGGATGATGGTTGGCTAGGAGCGTGCTAAATGTGGTGAAGTTAATTTGTAAGAGTACGCTCTTATGTTGTAAATCTAAAACCACTTGGGTATTTCATCTATTATAATTATTATCCAGTGAGGGTCCTAGACCTTAGAAAGGTGGAGCGAAAACCCTGGCATTTTGTCCACAGTGCGCAGCTGAGGTTAATGACCTACAGGCTAAGCTCGCCGACACTATCCGTGAATTTCTCTTTACAGATTCCTCCTGACGACTCTGGACAAAGCTCCTGGCATGACATGCGCCCTACCGCGTGCACTATTCTTATACAGTCGACCCCCGTTTCATCATCCCCCGGACATCATTTATCTGGATCACGTGGTATCCGGACAAAAGGCACGGGAACGAATTTTCCTCCATGTATTTTGTTCTCCTTTATCTGGACTTCAGCTTCCGGACTCGGACAAGAATTCCAGGGAACGAAAGTCGAAAATTCTTGTAATCCAGCTTCAGTTATCTCGACTACCGTGAGTAAGAGGAGACGCTGACACCGCTTCGTCACCCTTTTCACTGTGTTGGGGTTATTCCTGTCACACGTCAGGGGCCTACATTCCTCCGTAGGGGAGACAACCGTGCACGATGACCCACTTTTGTATTTGTGTGCATTGGGTCACGTTGACCAGTCGAGTCATTTGGAAATATCTCGAGCAACTGTCTGGTTCTAGAGGGGAAAACTCGAACCGGAGGACCTGCTGCTTACGGGCCGTTGGCCGATGAAGCCATTCCCCTAGCTGAGCTGCGATCCCTGATGCAGAGGCTCACTGCGACTGCCGTAGATGATACTGCGGTTTCTGACTCCGTTGACGTTGATAAGGATGATGACGCGTGTGCAGCTATGACTGATGACGGTGTGATTGCTGCTGTTGCCTCCGATGATGTGCAGGAAGATGGTGCCGATGACGCCAGTGAGAAACAAGGCTCCGACAGTGACACTTTGTGTCCGCACTGACATTCTTCGAGCAGCGCAACAGCGTGGCTCAACTCTATGCAATTAGCAAAAGTTTGCAGGAATCGAGTGCCTACACTAATATGTAACAGCTGTCATTGACGATATTTCTGTGTTTTAATTAAACCTTGCTCTGTAGGACGTTTCTCTTCGGTCGTTTCATTTATCGGGATGCCCCGGTATCCGAACGATTTCGCGGGAACGGCACCGTCCGGATAAACGGGTGTCGACTGTACTATATCTCCCGGGTGTTTATGTATGAGTCCCCATATCATTGTTTAAGAGAGTTCTGTCAAAGACCACACTGTCTTCCGCTTCGTATAGGCTCTGTAGCTGCTCCGAGGGTTCGCGCTCCCAATCTTGTCGTATTTTTATTTCTCATATCATTGTTCATGTGTTGTTCGTTATCCGCAGCTTACTTGCTTCATTAGAGAGTTTTAGTACATTGTACGCAAAGGCGATCACGTACATATATATCACATAGCGTTGGTGGTTGTGCGCGAAGGTCTTCCAATCATGAGCGTGCCCAGAACCATCAAAGCTACTCCTTAGGTACGCAAAGGCGACAGCGTAAGAATAACTAAAACTCTTTATTGTTTCGTTGAGGAGTGCGTGACAACGCCCGATAAGGCGTGAAACAAAGACAGCTGCTTACGCTCTAAGTCTGTCGCAGTGATTTATTCAGGCACCCCTACATCTGCCTAACACCACCAAATGTTCAGTGACACCCCCCTAACTTTTTCACCAGTGTTCCCCTTACAGGGGGGTGCCCTTGCGATTTCAGCTTTAGAAACCTATCGGTAATGATATGTTAAACTGTAATGACCTAACTCTAATGATGACCCCCAATTTTTTCCAACATCCCTCCGTGCTTGGGATTCTGGATAAACCACTGGCCTTTGTGACAGCGGCATAGGGCATTAGAGATTAGACATGGGGCATTCAAATAGCCAAGGACTCTGACATTCTTTGGCGCGTATCTCGTACCGTATCGTGTACTCGCACCTTGTACTGCATAATTTACAGCATGCCTGTATGAAAACGTCTCGCAAAACTAGTATGGTGTGTCATATTCCATTGCTATTAGATATGCATACGATTTCTACTGTTTTTTTCAAAATGTGTCCAAAGATCCTGCCCCATCGTGTAGTTTTTCATATAATAAATGGGCGTTACATGCGAACTGCTGTATGCGTCACAAAGTGGCTGAAACACATACTGGCACTCTAATTGAGGAGTAGAGGGTAAACCCTCTCAGCGCGCGCAACAGGCAAGTAACGGACATTGCACGTTATTTCTTGCACAAGCCGGAGTTGCCAAAAAGGAAAATTTCTTACATGTGGGTTGTACCTCTTTTAAGAGATTATCGCACATTATTTTTGACTGTTTCCAGTGGCGTGGCCCGAGGGAAATTCAGGGGGGGGGGGGGTTTAACCACCCCGAAACTGTACCTTTGTTTGTGAATTTTCGTGAGGAAAATGGGGAAGCAATACTCCTCGCCATGGAAACTTCCTACCGGACCCCTATCGAAATATTTTTTTGGCTACACTACTGCCTGTTCCTACAGAAAACAAGAATCCACTAGGAACCTGTTCAGGCTTCTGATAATGATAACTGGTAGTTTTACGGCGGAAGACAACATTGACGATGGGCATTGCACGCCTGAGAGTGATCGGCTACAGCAACCACTTCCATAATCATCATCACCACCACCACTTGATTATGGTGATGCCATGGTGACCGGTGCCTGGATCAGTTTCTTTAGCGTTCGACCACAGATTCTTTCCTTGGATATGTTACACTTTATTACCCCATGTTCTCCACTTTTAACGTTCAATAACTCAATTTCTTTGAGGGCAAATAATGTGCCCTGAAATCTGAGAGCAGTATGTTGAAGGTCGCTGGTGGGCAACGGCTTAGGTAACACACAACATCCTGCTTGCAAGGGCAGACACAATGGGGTAAACGAAAAAAGACAAAGACAAAAAAAAAAGGAAACGAAAAATTCTAAGTATTGCACAACTGGAGGTCACCAAATGTGCACTCTTAAAAATGAATTTCACCGCATAGCACGCTCCTAGCCAACCATCATCTCGAGTGATATCGTTATCTGCCCTGATTTGTTCAAAACGGGGGGCGTACGCCTTTTTTGTGACAATTATGAACAGCATAAGTGTCACAAAAAAGGCGTACGCCCCCCGTTTTCAACAAATCAGAGCAGATAACGATATCATTTGAGATGATGGTTGGCTAGGAGCGTGCTATGCGGTGAAGTTCATTTTTAAGAGTGTGGGAACCAAATTCGCATTTTTCGCGGTTAATTCGAGAACGGAATAAGTGAATACTATCGCAATACTTACCAGGTCCAAAAGATGCTTCACGTGCCTTGAACTCTGCATGGAATATAGTCATCAGTTTATATTAGACATTGAGATGGGAAGAGTACATACTGCTCACGGTCACTCAGAGAATAATCTAAAAAACTAAGTATAGCTAGGCTCCCGGGGTTCTTCGGATTGAGAAAAAAAACATGCTCCTCTCTTTAGTGTCCGCGATCTCAGCAAGTAAAGTCATATCCTAAGGACTCGTAAACCGCCTTTATGTCGGCGAGGAGGTTACTCTCCCACACAACAAAGGATCTCTTGACCCTCTGCAGCAGCCTATGTTATATTTACTTTTGTGTGAGGTATCCCAGAATCACTCCGTAGGCCACTCTATTCCACATGACGACATCTCGGCCCTTTTTTGAGTTTTCTTGCGGGGCGACCAGCGGTTTTTCTTCCTGTTTTTCTGCGAATCGCAGTTCGCGTCCTCCTCAAACTGTACAGGGAAACACAGAGGGCATGTATATCGTTCTAGTTGATGTTAGACGGACTAAAATAATACGGAGAGGTTGAACTTGTCACCTAGATCGTCTTATTGGAGGGACAGCTAGTTTCGCAACGCAGAAAGATAGTGCGCGAGCAAACGTTGCCTAGCAAATACGTCGAGGAATATCCGATTTCAAGATGTCACCGGACGTCACCAGACGTTCGCACGAGCAATACAGATGTCTGTTCTGCAAGGTACATTGCATAACAATAAGGGCTTCTGTAAGGCAGCTTCTGATGCTTTTCGCGAGTATATGTTTTCACATACCCCCTCCCAGCAGTAGCGTTTTCTTCAAATCTCATATATCTAACCAGGCGGTGTAGAGATAAACAATGAAAAGCTCTGAATCTCGTAAAGTCCCCAACCCTGTAACAAGCACAGGCGGCGTCGGTGAATGTTCTGAAGGTGGAGTGCAATAGGGGTGGACGGGAAGGCCTTGAACAGACTTGTGAAACTAAAGAACGTTGATAATGAGAGAACTGGTTGTTCTGGGGCTGGAACAACATAGAAAGCATAAATACATACAATGCCGCAAATTGCTTAAGAAATTAACGGATGAAAGTCACTGAAAAGACTAGCCAGCTGCAGGACTCGAAAACACATCCCCAGTGTTAGTTTAGTTCATTCAGTAGAGCCCTGGACAGGTAATCCAGAAGATGTGGGTTCGAGTCCTATAGCTGGCTAACCTTTTCAGTGACTTTCATCTTTCAACATTTATAGGACACATACCGTCCACAACTATGCATGACATTCGCGGGTAAACATACACAAGCCTTTCGGAAACCAAGGCTTCCGGTCTTTCTGCGACTAAGGATGCTCGGAACCAGCCACCGTGCAGAATGATGGCTTTCACTTTCCTGATTTGTTGAAAACGGGAGGCGTTCACCTCTCTCTGGCAACTTGAACTGCCATAAAAAGGCGTATACGGCCCTCTCTCTGTCCTCGAATCACAAGGGATAGCAGTATCAGTCGCCGTAGCGGTTGGCGCAGACCGTGTTTGCTGCGAAACCGGATGTCGTTTTGGCAACAAACCGGAAGCGGTGCAGAAGAGCAAGTATTGCATTCGACTTTCAGTGCATTGTGCTGCTTGGGATACCGCTTTCGTTCGTAAACCCCTTGCTATAACGAACCCGAAGCGATGAAGCACATCCATCTTATTATTGGGCTAGGGAAAGGTGTCTTCCGCTAGAAGACCAACCGCTCTCCATGATAGTATTGTTTTCCTATCTTTGACTAGGGGAGACCTGTCCTCGTCAAAGGTAGTCGCCCAGATTGCATACACCCCATCCTCAACGTCACCCTGATGGTGGAGCGTCACGCTCCGCCCACGTTGCTAGAGGGGCTTCCAAGAAAGCTCCTGTGTTCACGATGCGTCTGGCACTGTCACTGCTCACTAATGGCGGAAAAGTGCTAACACAACGGTCGGCAAAGTTATGCTGCGGTTACTTTGTGCTGACTTTATTGGGGTGAGCATTGTTTCGACTGTCGTTGTTAATGTTTGAGTGCTGTACATCTTTGCTTATTATTCGCCCTTTGAGACACTCGCCTATGACATGTATTCACGCACATTTTTTTTTCTTTTTTGCGTTGTCACCTTATTCCTTTCTGTTACGCGTCTTGTGAGGCCGAATTAAGCGGCATGTATCATCTACGTTCAGGATTGTAGGTTCAGTTGTGCTTTTTCTCTGTCCGCACCACTGTCAAGACCACGGGTCTCGAGACCTTGTCGAGCCGCACGGTGCAGCCTTTTGTCCTGGGTTCCCCTGCTCTTCTTAGTGAAATAAAATGACCTGAATTGAACTTAATTCTCCTTAAACGTTTATCCCTGCAGTTTGTTCGCTGCGCTACTGGGAAATACATGGCTCGAGGCTTCGAAGTGTAAATTAACAGGTTGGCCATTGTCTTCCCCTCTGAATGAAACAACACCATCTATAGAGGGGCTGTTTTAAACCATGGGAACGGACGAAAATTGGTCTGCCATTATTTCCAGAGAGTGGGAATGATTGCATGTGTTCGCTTCTTTTTCTATGACAGTGAAAAATGTGAATTAAAGTGAAGTTGTCAAGTGTAAGGATTATTATTGTCCAATGAGGGTGCTAGACCACATAGAAAGATGGAGACAGGCAACTAAGGTTCTTTCATTAAAACCTGTTTAGTATATTGCTACACTCTAAAAACAGAACATTATTTCCATGGCGTGGGAATGATTGCTTGTGTTCGCTTCTTTTCAGTGGCGTAACTAGGGTGTGGCAGGTGTGGACAGGTGCCATGGGCGCCAGGTGAACAGGGGCGCCATAATGTGGTCGGGTGTGAATGTGCCAGGTCGGGCACTCAACCTGCCACATTCATAAATAATCTAAAGCACCCGCCATTAGAGAGGTTGTAGTGTTAAACCTAGTGCGGACCACACGAAAACGCATCCCCAAGGACATCATGTTAACCATGTTGCCATGGGCGCAGGTAGCTCTAGATACGCCACTGCTTCTTTTACTATGTCAGTGAAAAATGTAATCGAGGGTCCTAGACCCTATTCGCAAAGAGAACGAACACTAGCGGCGCTTCAGTCAGCCCTATCATGTGACACTTTTACGTCACGGACTGGATAGATCGTGGCGCGTGTGGAATTCTTCGTGGATTCTGCACTTGCTAAAAAGGCTCATCATACTCGACATGGGGAAATTATATTTCCGTCACAGTCGCGTCTGCAGTAAGTAGTTTGCGAACACCAGTCGCTACCCACTGCTCGAGTTCACATTGTGGGCGCTATGCGGCGTATGAAGTTCTCTTTCTTACATCTTGCAGCAGAATCACCGCTTTGACACCCTAGCTATGTGTGGTAGCCTTCCTGTTCTAGGGCGGTAAATCTCCCCAGTTCATCGTCGCAATATAATTGTTGTTGTTCCGGTTTGACCTCTTGACGTATATTGCTAACGCTGTCACAGTTACTGCTGAAGTGGATAAAACCAATAAAACAATATCTCACACTGAGAGCAAGATTCTCTTCACCTAAAAGACGAAACATCAGACATGTTGTTAACCGCTTGCTTGTATTTGGTTTGGATGTGGATTTGATGCATGTTCAGTACAGGCATGCTAATCCCTTTTGTACCTGGCCCTTATTTCCTTTGGAAATAAAGTAAAATGAAATATAAGTTATTTCATTTCATTCAGTTTTGGTTATTTTTAAGAAAGTGGTGTGTCACAAGGGCAGTGTCGCACTGTGTACAAGCTTTTCTTATATTAGTGTGTGTCTTCACTCGCATAACAGTTTTCGAGTGCAAATATTAGTGAAATTCACTATATGAACTTTAGTGCACAGCAAGAGCAGCTCCTCAATATACTCTTGAACACAGTATCTGTCATATTTTTGGCACTTTGCTGTTGCTATGCATGTTGAACCTACATCGGTACATAAGCAATTCTACAGGTATATGCTAAAAAAAATGCACACTTGCTAGTAATTTCACAAAGTGTCCTAATAAAAATTCATTCTACAGCTGAAGAAATTGCGTTCTTTCTCATACACAAAAAGTATGCTGACTGGACTTTTGTTATTCCTGTCTGAATTTGAATTTGCGGAAAATAGCAGCTGGTACGCCTTACAGACACGCCCTGTCCCCCGCCAGTTCTCGCTTGATACAAATGGAATTTTGTCTCCTTTTACTCGTCCACGTCCTTTTAGTTCCGTAGTCCACGCGCGGGTCAAGCTATGCTGGTATCAGAGTCCTACAAGCAGAGTTGTAATCAAACGCCGAACACTCAAAACAAGTAATCAAGAGCTATGCGTCGTCTGCTGTCCTGCCTAGCATGCAATCCGTGACGTCACGGGCCCGCGATGTGGCGGCACCAGAACTTCTCCAGGCGAATAGAATGATGGAGACAGGCGACTAAGGTGCTTTCATTAAACCCTGTTCGGTATAGTTATTTATTTATTTATACCGCAACCTCACCAGAGGTTATTGCAGGATTGCATAAAAAAAAGAACTTTAGGTATTTCGCGAGCAGGGCCGTCCATAGTGTTCCAGGCGGTGACAACACACGAAAAAGAAAATACTATACTTGAAGCAGTCTACGCGATACGGAAAGTGAGCGAGATTTAGATGATGATCATTCTCAAAGAGGACGCTCCGGCGCCTGGGCCTAAGTGGGCTGAGACCTAGATCGTGAAGCGTTGTACTTTGGGAAAACAAAGGGTTATACCTCACCAAGATAAGTCTGACTGCCTTACTCTGGATCTACTCGAGCTTTTCTATATCAGAGTTGCGGTAAAGGATCCAGGCTACGCAAGCATATTCCAGAACTGGACGTGCCAGTATACCGTGACGTACTGTATATCGTATTACCGGTATTCATCGACTGTCCATGCGTAAAATGATGTTCTTACCCGGATCAGCACTTCTACTGGCACGGCTGGCAACCCAGGGTTCACTGCAGGCTGCCACTGCAACGGAATTATCACATCACGGTAAACGTGTGGACATGTTTCGTAAACGTTGCCATGTATACTCACATCCAATGACGAGGAGAAACAGGAGAAGGACCTTCATGATTGGTTGATGCTCTTCGCTGTATTCAGCAGATCTTCAACGCTGTATTAGAAAGATACATGTGCTAAGTACTAGCAGAATTTTAGAATTAGGTTAGGCAGTGGAAAGCAGGTTCTTTACCTACCTTCCTGTCTTGTTACGAAAGACACAATTACAACAATGTATACGTGCCTTTCTGCACCACTTCCGGTTTGTTGTTAAAACGACATCCGGTTTCGCAGCAAAGACACTCTGCCGATGAATACAGTTAACGCTCCTGATTTGAGGAGAGAGATGGCCTTATATACGCCTTTTTACGGCAATTCAAATTGCCGCAAAGAGGCATACGCCTCCCATTTTCCAGAAATCAGGAAAGTGAAACGTATCATTATGCGCGGTGGCTGGTTCCGAAAGTCCATAGCCGCGGAAGGACCGGAAGTCTTTGTGGCACCGGAAGTTGTGATGGGGGCTTGTTTATATTCACCCGAGAGTGTCACGTGGTATACTATAGCCACACGGGCATCGCTAACCGAGGTAAGTGCTGCCCCGTTGACGTATGCTCTTAGAAACGAACTATAGCACGATAGCCGCATAGCACGATCCTAGCCAACCATCATCCTGAGTGACGCCCCCTGATTTATTGTAAACGGGAGGCGCACGCGTTTTTTGTGACTTATGGATAAATGTTAATTGTCACGATAAGGCGTACGCCTCCGGACTTTCAACAAATCAAGGGCGACAGAGGTCACTCTGTACGATGGTCGGCATCCAGCCTTGTGGTGAAGCTTCGTTGTAAGAGTGTACACTCTTACAATGAAGCTTCACCACAAGGCATGCTGGAGGCCAACTATAATCTGGAATAATGTCGTCAACTGCTCGGATTTGTTGAAAACGGGAGGCGTACGCATTTCTTGTGACAATTATGAACAGCACAAGTGTCACAAAAGAGGCGTACGCCCCCTCTTTCAACAAATCCGCGCAGATAACATATATATGCAGATATCATTCGAGATTATGGTTGGCTATAGAAGTGTGCTATGCGGCCACGTTCATTTTTAATAGTGTTGAGTCCCTGGAACTGCCGGCCTGTAACCACGGTTCCCTGCGGTCACAGTGGCGACCAACCGGGGTTACGCCTCCACTAACCGCCTCCACTAACCACGTGCGTGGAGGTGGTTAGGTTGGACCGCTTGGACCAAGGTCTTCTGTGCTACTCGTTGAATGCTATGAATGCTACTCCAAGGGGATGAAACTCGCGAGTTCACTTGCGGACTAAAGTGAGGCGCTGCGAGCCTTTCGCGTCATCAAACGTCATGAAACGTCAAAATTTTTGAGTCGAAGCGCGAGTTCTCTACCGAGGTCATCCCATTGGCTCCTGCGGCCGCTCCCCTGGTATGCGAGCGCTCATTGGTCGGTTTGATATTTTAACCTTTTCGTGGCGCGCGTAAGCCGGCACCGCCGTGTCTGGGGTGCCGGAGAAGCTCGCCGTAAAGTTTCGAAATATGGTGCAGTGGGGACGCACGCAAAGCATCTTTGCCGGTACCGCTTTGGATGGTTTTTAGTGCCCGTCGATACCGACTCTGCAGAACTCGAATCCTCTTGGATGCTTCTGCAAGTAAATTCAGTGATAGATAAGTGGAAGGCAGGTCGCTTGCTTGGCGCGACAACGATTCAAGCAGGATCAATACTGTGTTTTTCCACTCGATGGCAGGTAAGTCAGTTCCTATTCCATTCTGCCGCTTAGCGTAGCATAGCACAGCACCGCACCAGTGGCGTATACGCAACATTTCGGCCGGTAGAATTTTTAGTTTTCACGTTTGTTTGTTTGTTTGTTTGTTTGATAAGGGGTAACGGGAAGGTTAGCCATCACAGGAGAGGCTGATCCTTGTTCTGGTCTTTCTTGCTCAGGTATCAACTAGGTACTGCTCAACTCATATGTGCTTCAGAAATGCATCTGCATGGACGCAATCGAATGGATATACCACTCTGAGTGGTTGGAACATCATCTTTCGGCTTAGCAGCTGCACAGGTTCCTTTGTGACGGGTCAGCCTTGACATGTGACACTACACAAGCAGCAAATGGATACGGACATGTTTTCTGCCATGCTGGATTTGTGAATGTGTGTGCCTGTGCAGTGAATTTACTGATCTACTGTGGAATCTTCCACGTGAGACATATCAGTTAACAGTGCATGCGAAGTTGCTTTGGCATATTACTCGAACTTCAGAAACAATGTTCATGTGAAATTTGTGTTTGGCGCAGATACAGAAGACTGCATATGTGTGATTTGGAAACACCAATCCCGAAAAATAAAGCACCTTGTGCAACAGAAAGAGCCAACGCTTCCGCGTTTTATTTATTTCACTGGATGCGAACGAAAATCCAGAACCGCCAAAGCGCGGGAGAGAACAGAGGGGAAAGGGAAAAAGAACGCCTCGGAAGCGTCGCTTTACGTCACCCGTCACCCAGGGAGACAAAATAAAGACAAAAGGGAGACAAAGGGAGATAAAGGGAGACAAAGCAAAAAACTACTCTACCGAGGCCCAACGATTGGCCCGACGTCAGAGGTCACGTGAGTTTTTCCCAACAATAGAAATATACTACACGTTCATTCCCCTGGCTACTCGTTGCAGCTCGACCAATCATCGAGGCACACTTTTCTTGCAACCACGTTCATAGTGTGCTCCTTCAGACGTGGACCCTTTCCCGTTCTTCGAGAGTGCTTCTTTTAACTTTAACTCTTCCGGTCCACCCGTGTCCGAAGGTCCCGTTGATCGTGGCTCGTAACCAGCAAATGAGCCATTCAGTCGCCACTGACCGACACAACAAGACATGCACATTGCTTGGGGCGGCTCTTCATTTTTCTCCTGCGCATTTTCTCATGGATTAAGGACTTCCTCCATGGCAGGCACCTATTCGTTCGCGCCCCTCAAGGGGATACGGAGCATGTATCGATGACTCATGGAGTTCCACAGGGGACCGTATTGAGCCCAATTCTGTTTATTGTGGTCATGGCGCGTCTTCAGGGATGCATTGGAAAGAAACTGTCAATTTCAATCCACGCGGATGATATCTGCATTTGGATCAGCGGCAAATCCCATCCGGCCATCCAGCGGCCCTTGCAACACGCTTTGAACAGTATTGAGCACTACCTCGCAACGGCCAGCATGAACATCTCGACTCCGTGGTACTCCAGTTTACGAGAAGGAACATGCATTCCTTCCGTCTTTCAGTTGCTGGTGTACAAGTGAGAAATGCATCTTTTCATCGTTTCTTAGGGCGTCACGGTAGACGCCAGGCTGCCTTGGGTGAAGCACATAGCGAGCCTGCAAGCCAAGGTCCACGGGTGGATTGTGGTGACAGGCATTTGGCAGGCATGAAGTGGGGCAGTGCCGTGGCGTTGTTTTTGGCCGACCCCCGAGCTTTGGTTCGCGGTCACTTGCCATTATATATGTATTTCCCGACGTTTAATCGGGAGTTTTACCTATACCGCGAATATACGCACCAACGCCGGCCTTTATTGGCACTATCAAGGCGATAGAGGAGGCTCCCCAGCACCCAATTCGTGCTCCTGTAAATATTGAAATGCATCCGGTACGTTGGTTGATAATGTTTATTCTGCTAAAAGACTGCGCGATGTGCTCATGCGCGTTAGCACACGATAACTGTCGTCATCGTCGCTTGGTTGGCAACAGTGAACCCTGGTTAATATGACCAAGGCCGTTCCCCCGGATATTGGTCATAAAGCGAATTGTCATATTCACGAGGACTATGCGTGACGCTCCAGGTAGGCGCTTCATAAAGGCTCATTCACATTTATCGAATACAAAAATTTTACAGGCACAACATTTCGATTCAGTTTAGTTTATTTTACCAACACGATTTATTGTTTACAACCTTACTATTTATTTACAATGTATCCAGGAAAGAAACCGGTTAAAAGCGTCTGCTAAGAAAAGCCGTCAATACGTAGCTTTTCCTCTAAGTCGATTAACTGCACAGGCGACAGCACAAGAATACCGCGCGTACGTCGTCCCTGGACAACCGAACTTGTAGGTCAGGACGATGACTCAGTCTGTTGTGTACGGTTACAATAACGGGGGTAGAGTATATGCGTATTCCCCGGGTCGCCCTCGAATATGTTCAGATGGCACCCGGATTAATCTGAATAGCATCAGGATTTTTTCAGATGGCGCCCGGATTAAATTGAATGGCGCTTGGATTATTTTAGATGGCACCTGGACTAATCAGGTGGCACTTAAACTAATATGGACGGGAAACCTGTAGGCTGCGAGACAGTTATGTGTGCTTCCTAAGTCACTCATTGGGAGTCATAAAAAGTTTTTCGCGCAAAACGCATTGCTGTTATGCGCCTACATTCGACTCATAGCTGCTAAGCGCTACGCACAATTTAAAATTATCGACGCATGTTCTTACAAGTTGAACGATTGACTCTACGTTCCACCAGGAGGGACTTCTCTTTTTCTGTTTAGATAGCCGTGTCCATGGCGAATCCATATTCAACTATAACACTGGACATGTAGACAAGGAGCGGAATAGGACTTACAGGTTTTGCAGACGACAACGCAAGTCTTGCAGACGACAGTTGTTTCTGTCAGGCCGAGCTGTCGTTTATAAACCCCCGATACATCCGGGAGGAAAAGTGAATACGCTGAGCTGATTGGTTAGTGGGAGTCACCTCCTACACATATCCGTATACTGATACGCCTGCGAACAGTTGGCCGGTTTATATAACATCAACAGAAACCTCGGATGGATGGATATACGTGAACGAGAATGTCGTACACTGTTAAATTCTAAACACTCGTTAGGGCGTAAATAAAGACCCACAAGAACAAAATACACCCTGCGTTTTCAATCCAGTGCCTTACACCCTTTTGGGTGTTTTGGAGGGTTCGATAACTAACACCCTTTTATGTGTAAACGTACACACCTACTAAACATTACACCCTCAAAAAAGGTGTATTTTCCCCAGAGTGTCTCTGCAAGGATATGAAGTTGGAAAAAGGACACCTTTATTCAACTGAACATCATTACATACACAGACTCGAAATGCCGCATGTGAATTATCGTACACAAAATGTTACAGATCAATGATCGGTCATGTTTCTTGACACGTAAGATGTAAGTTTTTCTCAGTGATAGTTTGCACAACACTGTTGTGCTTTCTAGCATGTAGAAAGATATCAAGTTTCTTGACTGTACCCTTCAGCTACCTTGGGTATCCACTAGGGATATGAGAAAGTTATCCGCGGATCTTGGAATCCTAGGCATGATTTTGAGATTCGGGAATTAGAATCCACCAAGCACATCTGTATGTTGGCGTTTAAGCAGGCACCCTTACATTACCTAGTTTTATGAAAACAATTCAGACACCGGAATTTATGTATTTCACCTAGTCGATAAACAGCATGTTAAAAAAAGTTACAAGTATAGTGGTATGTTTTCTACTGAAAGAGAACCATAATTCTAGGAACTATTCGCGTGATATTTACGGCTGCGGCTTTCCCGCTAACCAGTGGTTTATCCAGATTGGCAAGCACACAGCGCGGGGGTGGTGCGAAATCGGGGCGGGGTAATTGTCACAGTTGCAATGTAACACTGGAAAATATTGGGGTTTTGCCACACCATTTTGGGAGCTGGCAAAAGCGCTTTTCATTCTCCCTCGCTCTCTCTATATGCTCACGACAATGTTAGCTTTGTCGCTTAGAATTTCTATTTAACTATAGTCACCATCTGGCAAAATACCTACTCAGTGTTGAAGTTCTGGTCGAGAGGTTTGTGCCGTATCTGCACGTTCTTTATGTTTAACGATACTTATTCGCATTTATTTTCGATAGAACATGTGTTCCTCTCATGTGGATATAGTGAGACACGTGGAGTGGGCGAATCACAACAAGGAAGTCCCCGTCACGCGGTGAGTCTAACTGAAAGCTTAATGATATCAATTTCCTTTCAGAGGGTTTCGGAAACAATTAGCGCAAAGTTTCGCACACGTCCGTTTCCTGCGTTTCGTAGTTATTACTGTAGACGGACACACATCAGAAGAATACCTGAGCTGTGAGGTCTTAATAAAGAGGAACCAATTGCACTATCCTACTACCGTTCTGCTCAGATAATTGGCACAGTACTGTGCAAATGTCCGACATGTGAGCTGTACGGAGAGGCCCTACACAGAACGGTCCGGCTTCCCCGCCTTATTCAAAGTTTATCCCCGAATATTAGTAGACGTAATGTATCAGCTATAAGGAACAGTTTTCTGTCACGTTCAATGAACCTTGTGTCGTGCGGCAGAACTTTGCTACGTTTACCATGGAGTTTTATATATAACGTCACGAAAGCCGGGCTGCGTTAAACTGCAGGCGGCATGCCACTTGAGCTATAAAACAACGAGCATCCCGAAATTGGCACGGGCTAGGATTATACGGCAGAATGGGCCTTGTTCACAATGGGCTATGTCCACGCGTGTGACCTTGAGTTGCCTGATATAATTATCTACGTCTTCACTAGATGGCGTGCTATGGGGACAACATAAACAGGGTAACCAGTGTAAGAGGGTGACCCAAAAGGGGTCACCCATAAACCCGCTGTTGTTGTAACTACCCTGAAGCGGGTTCTTGTGGCAAATTTGCCATCTTGCCCTGGTCGCACGTCAGAGAAAACGTCATTTTGAAGTCATGTGACTTTGTTTGCGTGTCGTTTTGCCGCTTACCGACATATCTCCGTCGTCATGGCGAGAAGAGATGGGCGTATTTTGCCAGCGTAAACTATGCGGTGCTTCTTCCGCAACATGGTAGTCCATTTCCCCTTAGCTTAAGTACATCGCATCGGTTCAGTGGCTCTTAACGCGCGGTCGCCATCACATCTTTGGAAATCTGCAAGGGTACAAGGTCGTATGTGCAAAACAGCACGTTTTATTGCGAGATTATCGGATAAAAAAATACCATGACTGAAAAACTTCCAAAACGTCGCGCACAAACAACAACCGCATCGTTTACAATCGGTTCAGCCGCCGATGACGGGCGCCGCCATCCTTAAAGGGACGGTCGTTAACCCCTGCCCCTTTCATAAAGTGTACCGTTCGATTGCCCTTCGTTGAAAATGGAATACTGGTAATTTACGCGACAAAACACGCCACAGTTATTAAATAACCGAATTAAATTAATAAAGATTGCAGAGCATGCCGCGATCTGTGTTGGCAACAATAAGAACGGCTACGTCGCCCTGTGGGTAAGTCCGTGATAGGATACAGAAATCGTCTACTTTTGCGCGCGCTAGTGCATCGGCGTGAGCAGACGACTTTCAGAAGTTACTGGGCACCCCGGCAACTCTCGTACATTTGCTTTCAGTTCTCGGGTGAAAAACGCGCATTCTAAGTAGTGGCAAGCATGGTGGTTCAGAACAACTATGTTAATCCTCAGAGACAAGTTAAAAGTCGCAGAACAACCCCATCCACAATCACAAATCTGAAGTCGCTGGCCATCGGCTCGCGCGGTCGCATTACAGCTCCAACCAAAAATATATTACGCGCGCTTCCATTACACTCCCCGTTTTACACTGCTCATGTTTCGAAATGAAGTGTCGCTGGCGACGTACATGGAGAAGGAGTACGTGTTTATTTAAAAACCGCATTAAATACTCGAGGAAAGAAAACACGTGACTTAGCTTCCACGTATCCGATTGTGCGCCACATTATGGGAGACCACACAGTCAATGCTCGGACTACATTCTCCGCTCGCGGAGGTATATGCCTGAGTGTCCCCATTTCGAGAGCGAAGGGGATTACTCAACCCAAGGTGCTTCTGCAAGTTACGATTACCATGACAACAACGACGCATCCGCATCGAGATGCCGCAACTCAGCCATCTGGTGCGCGCCATTTTGGTGCTGTTCGCCAGCTGGTCGACAGCTTTGTTGTCGCACTGAGTGCGGTCTACAAGAATAAGCGGCTTCTGACCCACAGCCGCCAGTGATAAGGGGGCTTTGTTGCCAACCTGAAAGATTTCGACAATGCACATGTTCTGAACGATGGCGGTAGTTGTGCTTGCGGAAAAAAAAGCGAGTTAGAGAAGTCTTACACAAGGAGAATTGCCTTGCCATTTTAAGGACACACTGAACATCACAGTATTTCTTTCTTCACGTATGTGAACAAAGTGGAGATCGTCAATGCAGCTCGCAAAGTCCATTGGCTTTCAAGAGTAAGGTGTTCTCAAAATTATTGTCTGTAAGACTGCTGCATCTCCTTATCATAACAAGACCTCCAACGGAAAACAGACGCTCCACTGATGCATTGCTGGGCAGTTCAACATTGAACTTCATGAACACCTTGAGCACACAATGAACGTCTTTCAAACACCCTAACGATTCTGAAGTGCGGATCAATGCCCACAATTCCAACTCATTTTCCCATGGCGAAAGAGTTTTGCTCCTTCCACATTCGAATGTGAAAAATCTACACCGAAAGATACGAAGAGAGATCCTCCAGGACAAGAGGCGCCGATATTTCGGGTCGATGTACAGTTCGCTGTATCGGTGGCTCTTGTCCTGAGGCAACGCACTTCGTACTTGTCTACCGGTTTGCTGGATGTACCGATCTGAATTGAGTGTTTTGGGTAATCTGTGTCTTCTGTGAAAAAAAGAACAAAAATGAGAACGTGTGGAACAGACCCGACTTTTCGTATGGAAATGGATGAAATTTGGAAGTCACTGAAAAGGTTAGCCAGCTGTAGGACTCAAACCCACATCCTCTGGATTAACGAAAATCTAGAAGATGTGGCTTCGAGTCCTACAGTTTGCTAACCTTTTCAGTGGCTTCCATCTTCCATCTTTCATCGTTAATTTCTTAGACAATTTGAGGCTTTGTATGTGTTTGTCCTCTCTATGTTGTTCCAGCCTTCAGAACATCAGTTCTCTCATATTCAAAATGCGTTACGCGTTACTCGTTAATCCGATTACAGTTACAACTCCAAAAATGTAATTCAGGAAGTAATCACAGTAATTCAGTTATTTGTAATTAATTACTGTGCGGGTCTGCGTCTCTATACAGCACACGTGGCCAAGCTCTGAACCATATTGCGCCAATTATCCGAACACAACGGTAGTGAGATAGCGCAGTCTGTTTCCTTTAAAAGAAAACTGCGTTTCATTAAGACGTAATAGCTCAGGATATACTTACAGTATATCCTTCCTTCAGGATATCCTGTACAGTAATGATGTGATATGTAGGAAACGGATGTGTGCGAACTCTTGCGCAAATTGTTTACGAAGCCCTTTCGAAGGAAATTGATATCATTAGCCTTTTGACAGCATTCACGGCTGACGAGGACTACCGGTTTTGATTTGTCCAGTGCACGTACCGCACTACATTCGCTGCGTTAAATTTATATGATATATATATATACTCATGGAACGAAGCGAGCAGCGCCAGAGGGCACGTGTTTCGCCGTGTTTGCGGCTCGTCAGCTTTGGGTAGCTGCGCATCGTTCGGAATTGGCAAACCAGAGGTCACTCCGCGAGCGATATACACCTGGGAGGGTGACTGAGCACTTCTCAATGCCACAGTGCAAGCCAGTGATTTTTTTCCCCTGCATTTCCCCTGCAAAGCTCCGCCTTCTTCGGGACAAAAGAGTCCCGAAGAAGACGGAGCTTCCGCCGTAACGTAGACATCCTCCCTAACTTTTATGATTTTTAAGTTTTAATAAACCCCTTTTTTGTTACTTCCCCTACTTTCGTCTTCTGTCTGCCATTTATTTCAACTATATATATATATATATATATATATATATGAACAAACAGGACTACCTTAACGAGGGCTTCCGACAACTGGGCTGTAATACGTTCTAAGAGACCCTTGACAGTGATCCTAAGATAAGATAGCTGCCGAAATCACCAAAACCCTAAAATCCCTAAAATCACTGAAATAATCGACTCCTACCTATATGAATTTCTAGCCCCCCACAAAACTAAACCAGGCAGGTTCTACATGCTACCGAAAATCCATAAACCAGGAAAGCCAGGGCGACCTATAGTTTCCTCAATTGGCACCACCACGGAGAAAATTTCTAGCTTCGTTGACCACCTCCATAAAGATATACCTCTCCGATTACCCTCATATATTAAGGACACCAACCATTTCCTCGAAATACTTAGCAAATGTGAACCACCCAATGCAAGCTTGCTTGTAACGCAGACGTGACCTCCCTTTACACCAACATTCCACATGAGGATGGCGTGCTAGCAGCAGAGGCGGCGTATCTGAAGAACTCCGATCGCGCGGTTGACCCATCTGTATTACCAACTCTACTCAATTTGATCCTCAAAAATAATAACTTCGAATTTGACGGCCGCCACTATCTACAAATAAATGGCACAGCTATGGGAACTAAGATGGCGCCAACATACGCAAATATTTCCATGGGTGCACTAGAGGAAAAATTGCTAGCCGTGCGCGACAAAAAACCTAGTCTATACAAACGCTTTCTGGACGACATATTCATGGTTTGGCCACACTCCGAAGAAGATCTCACATGATTTATTCGCTATTTCAACCTGGTACACCTCGCCATGAAGTTCACCCACTCCTTCTCGGCAACGACTGTTAATTTCCTAGATGTAAAAGTAACCTTAACCGACAAGGGTTTTTCCACTGACCTGTACCGAAAGCCAACTGATGCTCAGCAGTACCTTTCCTTTAACAGTTGCCACCCGCGCCATACTAAACTCGCCATTCCTTATAGCCAGGCACGCCGATACAGGAGGATCTGCTCGGAGGACGATGTTCTAAATAAAAACCTCGCGGAATTAGAGCAGACCTTCGTTAATCGTAATTTTCCACCCAGTCTAATAAAAGACGCCCTGTCCAAAGTACGACAAACAGACCGGAGGAACTTATTCGGTAAACGCAACGACGAACCCAAGGGCGACCGCGTAAACCTTGTTCTTACTTTTGGTGCAGGCGCGGATAATATTAACAGTATCCTCCACCGCCACCATAGCATCCTTCTGCAATCTGAACGGACACGACAAATATTCGCCGAGGAGCCACGAGTTACTTACAGACGTGCCCGCAACCTTCAAGATAGACTAGTTAACTCCAAAGTTCCCTTCGATGGCGTTCCCTCAAAAGTCCCTCAAAATAAAATGGCGTTCCTTCATGAATTTTTTGCGGACGATCTACCGAACGGATTTTTGTTCTGAAAACGGCTTTGGTATCTTGTGACCGAAGAGATCAGATGTTCTCATTAGAGCAACTTCGTAGCTTTTAAAATTAAAAAGTTAATTATTGAAAGTTAATTAAGACATTGCCTTAGGAGTCTGTTAATGCCCCCCTAGGGAGTGCCCTTCAGCATATGCTATATTGCAATTGATTTCATCTCGGAAAAAGTGAGTGATATATTAACGAATTATATGAATTATTTTTAAAAAATCTGTTCTCACTTAGCGTGGACACCCTGTATATATATATATATATATACGGTTGGGGGAAATTCCCGCCACCTGGCGGTTGATTGTTGGGAAAATTCCAGAGTGCTTTTGTGTCAGGTCCAGGAGTGGGGTCATCGTCCTTGTGGGTCAGTGGGGATTTTGATCCGGCTGAAACGAGAAAAGGCAACATAGTCTTATTTAGGTAGTTAAACTTCTTATTGTTGACAGCATGCCAGGGTCCTCGTTAATGGCCGATCGGAATTTGTAAATTAGGTAGGATTCCCGTTGTTCCCGGGAGCGGTCGGAGATAAAGTTCGACAGGAGAATAAAAACTGAGGCTTCGTTGACTGAATGTTCTGGTTGCCTGAGATAGCGTGAGACTGGAAGATTAGGTTTCTTGGTAACATCCGATCGGTGATTGTTGAACCTAATTCGGAAAGAAGTTTTTGTCTGACCCACGTATTGGGCCCGGCATGTGTTCCATTAGATTACATAGATAACGATAAGATACAATGAAAGTGCACGTTGAAAGTGCGTAACGATAAAAGAAGAAGCTAGCAGATATCATGCACCTGATGCAATCAACGCTAGGGACAGGACTGTTTATTTGAGCACGCCTGTCGCTCCGTGTTGCAGTTCGCAGTAAGGTCATCATCCGTACGAACATTCCTAGGACGGCCCGTAATGCACCTCTACAAACACAACTAACACCTCGCTGCCATGACATGTGAACTGTCATGTTTTCTCTGAAGGGAGTGACGTCACAATCAACGTGACTCTTTGGGACGAGCAATCGCTCGCTTTTTCGCTTTATCTCGGGCCTTGAGAGAGAAGGGTTTCAGCGACGCGACGTTGGAGACAGGGTCTCGACGAAATAGAACGGTTAACGGCTGCCACTGAAATAAATAGTCTGTATATATGTACGGGGTCACACTAGGAAACCTCTATAGATCATCTGTTAGGCAACGTTTTTACAATTTGTACAAATATCCCTTAAGAAGAACGTTTCCAAATTCTATAAGAATTGTATAGATAAATCTTTTATTTTATTTGTTTATTTGTCATCACTAGGAAACAAAGAACAAGAAAAATCGTGGGGCGTGTCCAATAGCTTTCGCTAGTACAGGCTCATGCCCCGCGGGGTAAATGGAACAGAAAAACAGGTGAGGTAAATAATGCAACAAACAGTTACATTCCTGGGTTCAAATAGGCTGAAGTGTCCATAAGGTATCGTCGTAGCATGTTGCGGAATGACTGGCTATTTTTAACCTCAAGAGGCATAGAGTTCCAGAGTCGCGGCCCAAAACACACTGTCAACCTCGTACCATACATATTTTTTGGCCGATATAACATAAAGTCATCTACACAGGGCAGGTACAATTAAAGGCTATAGAGATTCATAATGCCACGTATCATCTTTGAAGCGACCACACGCAACAACAGCAGCAGAAAACAAGAGGTTGAACGACAGGCTGGGGTCCGCGACAGGTCGCGCTACATGGCAAGCGATCATTCTGGAAGCATCTGCTCCTTCGCTCGCATCGATCTCAAGGACGGACAGACGACCTTGGAGAGAATTCTGTATTTTCCTCCTCTCCACCAACGCGCGCTTTCTACGATGTTCGCCGCTGTGTATAAAAGCTCGTGAGCTCCCAGCCGAAGCCTTCTTTACCTTAGTTCTGTCTAAGAGATACCGTTCTTGTGCTGTCGAGCTAGAATAAAGCGTTCGCCAATTGTTCGCCGTCTCGCTCGTCTGTTTGCATCCCTTGACAATATGTAGCCAATATAGCCTCTATCTAATCCTAATCCATTTACAATGAATATTTGGAGACCACTTCCTATGGAATACACATGCTATTTTTTTGCGGTTCCGTGTTAGCGCCTCGAAGCAACTGTGGCTATGTGCGGCGTACAGACGTAAACAGATGGAGTGAGGACAGCAGGAAGGAGTGGGGGACAGGAGGTCAGTAGTCCTGGGCAGACTTCAGGGGGAACTGTGCCAACATTCGTTTAGAAAGTCTTCGGAAAACCCGAGGAAAACCTCAGACTGTTAGATTCGAACCCACCACCTCCTAGGCTTCAGCACCACCTTGGCTACCACGACCAAGCGGAGGCCTTAGCCCACTCGGCCATGCCGCTGGTACACAGGAAAATGGAGACACGTCGTAAACAAGTCGAATATAATTTCCTTTCATTTTAGACACAGCCAACACTTTCGATAATAACCGAGGCCGCGCATGGTTTGCATCTAGCCGACGCAGTAGCTCAAAAACCTTCTCAAGCTCTCTCGTGTCTTTTTTTTTTGTACTTTTTCTCTCTTTTGTTTTCTTTATTTATTATAGACACAGCATCAGTTGTTTAGAGGCGGCCAAAAAGCGGCAATACTGCAGTTTGACGAGGGCACGCCCCTTTAATAACGTACAGCAGCATCACAACAATTGTACAACTGGCTATAATCAAGCAAATCGCAAAACAAATCGCTAGCACTGCATCAATGTGAATTCACAATAACAGACATAACAAAACAAGAACTAGATAAATGTAACGAAAGTAATCAGAAACAGAAGTTACAGAGATGACTCTGATGCAAGGTGTAGTAACAAAATATTAGTCGCAAGAGAAATTGCAAGTTGTGAGAATTCAAACATGGCTCTTAGAGTTGTAAATGATGTATTCGCAAGATCGATACCGTTCTTGATGTACTTATTAAGAATTAGGAATTGTTCGAAGAACATAACTTCGAAACTTCAGAAACTTCGAAGAACATAACTCTTCCATTGTTTTTCACAACCACGTCGGAGAGACCGTGCTTTCTCAATCCAAATCGCAAGAAAGAAACAAAAAAAATAAGAATAATAAAAAAATAAACGGGGGTATACAGTTGAAACAGACACAAAAATGGAACTGTGGCCATCGTTTACTACTTGCTCTATACGTATACTTTTTCTTCTGGGAGTGTAGAAGAAGCAGTGCGGCAAGCGCAATATTAAAAAAGTGAACACTAAATGACCGCGCTGCCTGAAGAGATAACACGCAATATTGTCAGTATTATTATATATGTACATATCGTGTTAATTGTGATCGTGTAATGTGAAGCAAAAGAAAAACAAGTACCATAAATTCTTGGAAAACTTGTCAATAAACGAAAAAGTTCGTATAGTTGCAAAATTAGTTTATAAATATGCATTTCCGCGCCTAGTATAAGCCTTACAGAAACTGTATAAAAAGTCTATGCATTACAATTCCGGAATCCTGAATGGAAAGTATTTAAAGCTTACCAGTTAAAACCTATACAGATTCTATATATTTCCTATGCACAATTCCCCGCATCAGCACCAGCAATGGGGTAGAGTACCACCCTAGGCGATGAAACTCCCCAGCGATCATCACCACCACCGGCCATCATCCTTTAATAAAGTTGTTGTTTCCTATGGACACGATAGACAGGACGTCACGTGAATGGGAAGTGACTGAAAAAAAATGACTGAAATGTGACTGAAAAAAAAAAAAACAAGGGAAATTAAAGAGACACGAGAGATTGACTCTCTATACGTGTTCTCTAGAAACTAGAAAATCATTTTTATGAGGGCTAGCTGTTGGTGGAAAAATAAACGTCATTTAAAATATGATTATGGATTACGTCAAAATTCCACGATGTAATGGGGCGTAATACCAGAAAACCATGGCTCTATTCTTCCTTGCAGAAAAACAATATGGACTGACCCACAATACGTGAGTGACTGAGCGCCAACAAGAACTCGAAGACGATGAATTGGAGTACAGCGAGCCACAAGAGCTTAGACGAAGAAGAAGGTGGTTCTTAAATGACGGCGTCTGTCAACCCGTAGACATGAGTGAGTTGTTCTTCGTGATCATTGAAACATATTTTTTGAATCGACGCTGTGTAAACGGGGGTTTGCGTTAACATTATCCGGAATGCCAGTCTTAAAATGCCGTGAGCATGCAATCACGCCCACTTTTCTGCAGTTCCACACTCTGCGAGTGTTCCTATGACATCTCAGAATAGTCATCACTCACCTGTGATTAAGGAGCTCACCAATCTACAAGTGATCTTGGAGCTTAAGCTCGGAGGTCACTTTTGTCCACCTAATGTGGCCAGAAACAGGTTGCCTCCATCGAGCAAACGCTTAGCTGTAGTTGAAAATTCTTGTACAAACGGAAAGGAGCACTTTGTGAAGAAAGCTGAGATGAAATTCCGAATCTCTTTCATAGATAGCGACCTCTAGATAACTCCAACAGAATCAACATATCAAATCGAATACAATGAATATCAATTTAGTTTTCTTGAAACGTGTAAAAATTTTTATCGTTTGCCTTAGGAGGATCCGCCGTGCTTATTCAGGAAGCCAGGACACTTTGGCGGTATGTTCATGTGCGTGGACTAACATACAGCCAAAGTTCCTAAACTCTCTTACGTCAGTGAATCCAACGATTTTTGACATTTCGTGAAGTGACGGCTTCCTCATCGATTTGGATAGGCCTGCTTGATCCATATGCAGACAAATACAGAAATGTAAAACAAGGGCATCTGGGCCATATATTCCTAGGGATGTGGACATAATTAGGCGCGATATTAGATTCCCGGTGACGGCGGACAGTTGGGAAGTGGAGAGATGTAAGCTTTAGGAACGTCTGTTTGCATTGTGCTGATAATCTGGACATGGGTGATAGTGAGGAACCACCGCGGTGAAGCAGTTACACGACAGACGTCTGACTATACGCGTTGCCTGATGATCTAAACACCGGCGCAAGCAGTGGCGGTATTCACAAAAGCTACGCGAAGTAACTCGCAGCCATCTTGACATTTCTCGCTCCGCTTAACGACAGCATAACGTAGCATAGCATAGCCCACCACAACGAGAGGGCCTAGGTTGTCGTCTACGGGCGACGCGTTTGGAGCGCAGACAATACGAAATTCTCATCGCTAGCTTTAGGCTCGTCACATACCACATGATCTCACTGCGAGTCCCTGTTACCGACACAGCTCGGAATATGGCAGCGATAACTTAGCCCTACGATCTCCATGTAAGTTTCTGTACCAGCGACCAACTGTTGAGCACCGTCCGACAGACAGAGTGGGCATGTGATGTCTCTGTCGTCGAAGACGATTCAAGATGACGTCTAGTTCTCTTCTGGGAAGACAGTGCGCGAGTTTCACTCATGCCATCGTACGTTTTTTTTTTTTTTTTTTTTTTTAAGAAAGCCCACATGGGTTCAGTATTTTAGCAATACTAGCATGTTGCTTGGGAAGTGAAGAGTTGACGGTCCTCAGTAATGCGAAAGATGACGCTCAGCTATACAAGAGGGTCGTGCCGACACTCTGCTTTCGCAAGTACTATTTTAAGTGGCCCAGCCTGTTAATGGGGCTTTAGCCTCCTACAAAACGTGTGTGTATATATCCGTCTCATTGAGTTCTTCTCATAACCATAGTTGTTATTGACGACACTTACGACATACCATCTTTCGCAGGTGTTGCACCCGAGCAGAGCAATGCAGGTAAGTATATTTTTGGAGGCTTTCTTGGATGGCTTTCGCTTCTATGACAATACTGACGTCTTCATACTTAGGTGCTCCGCTGCTAGCAGAAGAGAACGTGCAACAAGAAAGTACGTATCTCTAATGTAGAATGTATTGTCTTACAACATGTACCTCGATTTCACGCATATTGTGGGTGATGCCTATAGAACAAAGTTCAGAAGCTTCCACCGAAATGCAAAACGAAGAATGAATCTTCTTTATATTTTGCTTCACAAAGACCCGATGATTCTTCACGGATGTTGTGTGCCTGTGGGTGTGTGAAAAAGCCGAAAGAAGCATATATGTCATTGTTGCAGACAGACTACGGTGCAATCCGAAACCTAAGTATCTAAAAATTCAGTGGAGATATTTATTGGCTCCAGTCCCTGAAAAAATCAGAATAAACATCGAGCTCACGAATTTTAGGCAAACAAATTTAGATGCAGAAATGCCATGAATGTTGTTCTCATTTTTTTTTTATCAGAAGGAAGTTCCGTGTCTTTTCTTTTTTTTTTCGTCTTTTTGTGTGTGTGTGTGTGTCTCCCCTCATGCATGACGATCTGGTTAGCCGTATCCTCGCTGCTTTGTGGATGGCGTATAACGAATGGCTTTTCCTCCGGTTCGAAACTTTGGCGTGTTTTGTTTACCTAAGGTGACCATGGTATACCTGACTACGAATGGAGTCGACGATAAATAGCTCTTTCCCGTTGTTACAAGAAAATGAAACACATGCATCTAGGGTAAACTGCGGCACCTAGGAGAGTGTTTGACACGTAATGACGTCCCATTGTAGAGATAGACGCAATGCACATAGAAATCTGGATGTCTCGCATCACAAGCGTTTCGTACTCCATCCTGTTTGCTATGGCTTTAAGCTGAGTGGATCCGCAACATGACAACAAAAAAGAAAAACGGAAGAAATAGAGCAAGAGCCACATTTGCAGGATTAAACAAAGAACGACTCTACCGCTCGTCGGGTAGCCATCGCGTCAGCTCGGGCAGCCTGGAGCAAGACTCCAACAACTACCCATATAACCCAGAGCCTGAGGTAATGGACAGAACACTGGGCACATCACCATTGAAATTGCCATATTGGACACCATATGCATACATTCGGCCAATCAAAAGCTCCACCGTGTGGATGGCCATTCGCCCTGTCGTGGCTGCAATCGACTTCCACTAGTTTTCAAGCCTTTCGTTGTTATTAAAGATAAAGGAAAGAATACTTGGGCCAAACGACATTTACTTGGCATTTATTCGGACATAAACGTTTCGACCTTGCTTGAAAGTATTCTGGTGACACTTGATGCATGTTCCAATTGAAGAAGGCCTGAGCTTGGGCACTACAGTACCTCACTCTGTGTAAAGCATTCGATCTTCATAGTACCCAGGCCCAGGCATAGTACCCGATAACTATGTAATCTATCCACCAGCATGCCTGCTGTTATGCTGTGTTATCATGTATGTCCATTCCATTCTGAGTTTCGTTACCGATTCTAAGTTTTTTCGCTATTTCAGGGACAAAGTAAGTTCCGTGGGATAAGATTATCTCATTGAATATTCTCATCCTGCGTCATAAATTCTGAAACGCTGTTTACTGCTCACTTACACTCATCGTCATATGTGAAACCCACAGAAACCGATGGGTGCTGATGTAAACTCATAAACTATGTTTCATTTTGACTCTGATGTCCATATATTATATGATATATATTGAACCGTCTGAGATACAAGTGAAATGTCCTCTTACATTCGTCTCTGTCTGCATTCCAGCTCAGTTTTATTCACAATAGCGGCGGCTGCGTTATGCATCCTGTTGATGTCTTCAATCGTCGGGCTAGGTAAGAAAAAAACTTTATCAAGTATGTTACTAAGTGTGAACCGTTTTTGCTGTAAATCCCCTTTGCTCAACGATCTCGGTGATCAGCTGGTCTGCTCTCTGAACTAAGATTTCAGAGAGATAGATAAAAAAGAAAAACTGCGCCAAAGGCGCTAGCGTGTCCGTTTGAACAAAAACAAGATGCTACGCATGATGGTCTGCGTAGGTGTCAAGTTCTCCCAAATAAGGCCGGGTAACCTTTTATAGTTGAGGCGAGAGTAGTGCCTTTTACACTTTAAAAATAAATAATTTTACTCCTCTTGGGGACTAAATACAATGCTACAAAAATAATTCATTTCAGGGGTAAATGCACGGGAGTAAATGAATGTCACAGCATGGAGACTGCTGTTCACGCTCTGTTCTAAGAGTACCAGGTGTACAGTTCGTGCGTATGCGTGAAAATACTTTGAATCAAACCGTCAACCGTAATATATGGAGTGAAATACAATCTTGTGACATACAGAGGGAAAGATATGCGACGGAAGAAGGGATAACTGTGGGTGGAATATTGCTAAGTTGGCTGAGCGCCCTATGGTATCAAATTGACCAAGAGTGCACATTTACGTCGAGTGTTCAATTCGGAAGGGCATTTGCAACGTTCCGTGACTATTTGCAGCCCTGGGGAGTAAATGTCGGGGCTAGGGTATTAACATGTGGAGCCTAGGGCAGTAGAAGCTGCAATTACTCTTTATTTTACTCTCTCTTTTTTTCTTAGAGTGTCCCACGTCGAGGTGCCCTCCCCTTATTGTTGCCTTGGTAGTGGATAAGCAATGAGCTTTCTCCAAACACACTGCCTTGTGCAGACACTAACTGTCTTAGTGAATTCCATCATATTAGAGGAGAGAACTCCACCAACCACGTCATTCTGAGGGGAGGCGTTATGCTGCAGACTTCTATTCTTTATTATGTAGACGTTTTTTTTTAAATATTACCAGTGCTATGGAAGTTTTCCGAGAACAAAGGTAGCACAGATGTTCTACCCGAAAAAAAGGGACCCATCGCTACCATCATTCAGCAGGTCCTCATAGCTCTCACCAACCTGGCAACATTTCAGAGTATTTTGCGTCTAGATATCCCCCCTGCACACGGGAGAAAAATATTCGCGACAATGAGGGTCTTTGAGTGTGGTCTACAATTCATACGAGCTGCTATACGACGCGAAAGGGAGATTTTTAACCTGAAACGTCTCGGGGGATTCTGTGGTCCTTTTTAGTACATGTCTAAATAACAATTAAAACTGTAGAGCACTAGTAGACTTTCAAGTTGAGATGTCTACTAAACGAATTCCCCTTAGGGGTTTACTAGACATCTAGATGCAGACATTCAATCAACACCTAACTCCATAGATGTCTAGTAGACGTCTACTTTTAGACGTAGTACTAAAGTCACAACTTGTCCCAGGGTTAGACGTCTCTTATCCCACCATGTGCTACACCGAAATTAAACGAATCTTTTTACGAGTGATGAATCGATTCACTCCGTTCACGCTACTCACTCCATTCACTCTACGTCCATCAATAGTTCACCCTGCTTCGAGCTACAAAAGAACTACTTCGTGGCTGATGTTGCTTCTGGTAATTCGTACCCTTTCTACCCTTTCTAAGCTACCCTTTCACGAATCTGCGATTCGTGAAAGGGTAGCTTGGTTAACACAACTTTTGTGACTGAGCACCTCATTTCAGATACATCTCTCTCAAGTGCGTCAAAGACTTGGCTTTCTTCATGCTGCAATTCATTTAGACTGAAATGTGCCGAGATTCGTTTCTAGATCACCAGAGAAACACGGACTACAGGGACTCATATTGCCTGTTCATTATGCGATACCCCGTGACATTGAAACGTCTATCAAACAGTTCCCAATAGTCTGCGCATTTGTATGAATGTGTCTACACTGGACAGCAGCTTCCAGGAATGTATTTTCCTAATAAAATCTAGCGTGTTGCACAGTCCCAAGCAGCACAATGAACTGTACAATGTAGTGCAATAGGGGTGGGCGGGTAGGTGGAAAGCCTTGAACAGATTCGTGGAACTAAAGAACATTGACAAGACACATGCCACCCACCCCTATTACACTCCATTTTCAGTACATTGTGCTGCTTGGGGTGCTTCATTTCTTCTATGTATTTTGTGTGCGTCGCAAGTGAGTGAAACTACCTTTCAAATTGGACTTGGTGAACGGCACGATCTCCTTTTCACCGTCAGGTTGGAAGCTTGAAATGGCACAGGCGAATAAGATGCGACAGTATTATGTGTTTCTCTGATCTTGATTGTTAGTGCATATTCGCGCCGAGAAGTTTCGGAGTCGCCCCCTGGTGTTCACTGAACGAACCGTGTCGTGGGGATATTCCAGGGCAGTATTCGCACAATGCATTGCGTATCAAGGCAGTGCACGTGTACGAGGCTGTCCAGCATTGATATTTCCTGGTGATTCATGACGAAAACGACACATGTGTCCCAAGTAAATTGCATTTTCATTCCAATATGACAGTTTTTACTGTAAGTAACAAAAGCGAAACCGAAACGAAGATCCCCACCAAGAGGCGGCAGAGTGGCGTTCCTAGTGAGGGTCTCGCCGCGAATAGCTTCCATTACCTGGCAAAGGCGCATCTTATCACATGTGTCATCATGCACGAAGCGGTACGCCGTACCTCATATCTTATCGAGTTCGCCGTATCTCTCCAATCATTGGGTATATTTCCTTTTGTAAATGTACCTTTTGCTCACGGGTACATGTTACTGGGCGTGGGGTGTAGTGTTGGCATGGCTGTCTGCTTATAGGCGTTTTCGTCTTGTTTCATCACGGCGCATACGAGACCAACTCAGTGTCTTGATTGGTTCATAGATATCCTGTGTTGTACCGCCACACAGTAAGGAAACAGAACACATGGACACATCAGTAAGGACGATTAGTTGGTGCGCCTTGAACTGTGCTGACATTAGGAGCCTCCATGGAAACCCACAGAAAATATCGGACGAGGATCCAATGCAGTCGTGACATTGTCTAGCGGCTTGTGAAGTGTCGATTGCTGCACTGCTTGCCCAGAGCCTTGCCAATAAGCGTTTCGTGTCGCCTAAAGTAACATACAGTACTGCTGTTATTCTATATCAGTAGGACCGTGAGTAGTCATTACTAACGGACGGCATCAGATAAGGCCACAGCTGAAACGGCCTTGTGCCACAAAACCGTAGATTTCAAAAGATAGACAAAATTCTCACAATATGCTGAACCCTCGTTTGCATAACTGCCGATAATCAGACAACCTCACTCCGTTTTTCTTCGGAACCGTTCAGCCGCCACGGAAATCTACATCGGTGGTATGACACTGGCTTATTTGACTGCGAACGAGGTTTTTGTCCAAGTAGGGTAAAACGGAGGTATTATCGTCTCGTTATTACGACTGGTCACATGACCCGCAGAGAGGTCCCAGGGGTAGGCTACAGAGGGTGACACGTGTTGGACGCAAATATGGTACTGTAAGCACTGCAATGCATAAAAGGGCATACTGGACCCGACTTCACAGTGCGGCTGCTGTCGAGCACGTAAGAATCACTGGAAGGAAGCGGTCACTGGGTTTTGCGCGTTAGTATGACAATGCGTTTTGTGACCAAAATGTGCGGTAACGGTGGTGGTCATATTAAAGGGCGTTCACCGTATAGGTATGACGTACGTGTGATTACTTCGCCTAGGGTAGCAAACGTAACCATCTAACATACGTAACATCAAGGAGGGCTCACGTGCAGATATATACAGGGTGTCCCAGCTAAGTGTATACAGATTTTTTTAAAAACTATATATAACACTTTTTCCAAGACGAAATCAATTGCAATATAGTATATGCTGAAGGGCACTCCCTAGGAGGGCATTAGCAAAGTCCAAAGGCAATGTCTTAATTAACTTTCATTAATTAACTTGTTAATTATAAAAGCTACAAAGTTGTCGAAATGAGAACATCTGTTCCTTTCGGTCACCTGATATCGTAGCCGTTTTTAGAACAAAAATCCGTTCCATAGATCGCCCGCAAAAAAATTGTGAAGGAACGCCATTTTTTTTCTTTATTTTGTTCGTCGCGCATCTTCGCAGACGCGTATTTCCTTCATCCCCAACGTGAGAGGGGGAAGGAGCACAGTGCCGCCTCATGCGTCGAAGACGAGCTTTAACTTGCGGAAACAAAACAAAAACAAATGTATCTGGTGACTCTATCAGAACTGGTCTTATCTTGGGTTGCATGTTCTGTTTCCCTTTAATCTTTTTCCAGGACGCGAGAGGCGATAATGTGCTCTTTCTCCCTCTCACATTGGGGATGAAGGAAAGACGCGTCTTCTAAGAAGTGCAATGAACAAAATAAAGAAAAAAATTGCGTTCCTTCACGAATTTTTTGCGGGCGATCCATCGAACGGATTTTTGTTCTGGAAACGGCTACGATATCAGGTGACCAAAAGGAACAGATGTTCTCATTAGGACAACTTTGTAGCTTTTATAATTAACAAGTTAATGAATGAAAGTTAATTAAGACATTGCCTTTGGACTTTGCTAATGCCCTCCTAGGGAGTGCCCTTCAGCATATGCTATATTGCAATTGATTTCATCTTGGAAAAAGTGTTAGATATATTTTTAGAAAATCGTTATACACTTAGCTGGGACACCCTGTATATTGGATTGTACATGTATAATCCAAGTATGTAGTTATAGACTGCTTCTTTTTTTTTTTACAGATTTGCAACGCACAAAACAGTACAGCTACAACGCGGGCTACGTCCTCTTCGACACTGACCACAGTGACGTCGACAACTTACGTCGTGACCCCAATTTTACCGATGGTTTTGCGGACGCGCATTACGTCAAGAAGTTTACGCACACATTATTTTGGGACAGCAGTGCGCTTTGAATATCTGTGACTACTCTCATGTAAGACCGTAGTGATATACTATAAACCATAAATGTCACAATATATACGTTATATACATGTACAGTGTCTTACTCTGTCTTGAGGATGCTCGATGACCTGAAAAGGAATTATTTTTTGTGGACCCTTTTTCGTTTCATGCCTCGCAAGCGAGAATCAGACACTATCTTGATGCCTGCACAGAGCTATTTCGTCTCGAAACCGAACACGCAACAAAAAATATGCTCAGGGGACATTCCTCGAAATAGTTCCACTGATAATAGCTGAGAGCGGCACGTAGCTGGGCCGGTTTGTACATTATGTGGAAGGTAACACACGGGCGAGAGACGAAAGACTCACATCGTTTTCTTTTTTTTTAATTTACTGAGCAGCTTATCAACACCACAACGCTGGACTGTCAACAGATTGAATGAAAGAAAAAGGAATGATAAAGCTATGCCATAAGGCCCAGGAGAATAAAAGTAGCGCCAACTAGTCTTTCCCTCAAACGAGCCCTCGCCTCGACAGTGGTGCCGTCTGGATGGCTGTACCGTAGCAGACAACAGCCGTGTTATAGCCGTGTTCACGCAGGCAGAACATTAGTGTTTGTTTTGATTGCTGGGTCTGGATATGTCTCTGTCATATGTCCTCGTGAAATTTAGTTACGCGAGAAAAAAACACGTGTCAAGGGAAAAATAATTAAAGACATTAAATAAAGCGCTCACGTGTTTGTGACATTGAATAGATACATTGGAGTGAGGCATCACACGTCTTGTAGGCGATAGCTGCATAAGGACGCCATGATACTCGTTTGCTTTATCTATTTTGCTTCTCAGTTGTTTATCATTTCAGAAAGCATCTACTGTGGAAAAAATCTCCTTCCAATAGTGGAGATATGTCGGTGGCATAGGTATAGATTTGGGAGTAGCTGTCACAAGCCATACCTCAAGCAATTAGGCTATCCTTTATTAAAGATACGATAAGTAATAATTTGGGTGAATTGCAACAATTTCGAAATTCTGGACGGCCGGCCATGTTGTCAAAGTACGTGGAAGCCACTTAATTCAAACATCGCCCTGGATTGGTTAAAACGAATTCGTTCAACTCAGTTCAGTAAAGTGAAATGGACAGGGACACAAAAAGTAGCTTGCACAAAAGACATCACACGCAGAGGCGCCCTAACGGAGGCAAAAAGGGCATGGTTTCTAAGCCAAGACAAATTAGTTGCGGGGGTCGTTGACGCATCACCGCATCTGCCCCCACGCTGGAAAAAATCCTTGCGGCGCTCCTGATCACACGTGAACAGTGATTTCATCAAACGACTTTGTCCTGTGACGTTGACTTACAAACAGGAGAACAGTATACTGTACGGTCATGGACTCTGCACAGTTTTACCTTCTCAACAATGTATGCGGGGTCCATTGACCGCATAAGTGCGGCTGATTCGTGTAGTGGTATTGTACACAACCAAAAATTCGCACACAGTGGCACAACCGAAAGCAAAACGTGGCTACTCAGTGAGATAAAAGCCGGTAGTATGGCTAAGCGAAGATGAAACCAATAAAGCTGTGTACTAGATAAAACTGGAAGGTGCAGAGATGCACAGGAAAGGGACGCAGAACGTTCTGGCCTTCGCCATATCCGTTCGGCATTGCGCGAACGCAAAGCAACAAAATTTTTTTGCACAAAACACTGACAGGGTAACTCAGAAACAAGCGCAGTTGTATGGTTTGCCATTGACACACCCTGTAAGTCTTCCCGCTTTCTGCAGCCCAAATGGCGGACACGAAGGAGACTCAGCACCACGTACCGACCTCGATGGCTCAATCGGTAACGTGCTGGTTCGCTGAGCTCAAGATAGCGGTTTCGACCCCAGCCAAGGGAGGTACTAACGTAAGGGAGGTCAACATCGCTTCCAGTACCGTGTGCATCTCCTTTCTGGGCACCTCCAAATTATTCCCGGTCCTACCCTACGTCACGTGCAAAATGTCTCCGTGCTGCGCAGACAAACTTTACGCGTAACGTTACGGTACTTTTATTGCCATTATTATCACGCACCACGTGATAGCGAAAACTCAATGAAAATGGCAAGACACCGTAGACTGCCTGGGAGGAGGAAAAAGTGGCGATCCTCAAAGGTTACTTTCATGAAGTATACGGCTTTAGTTTGCAAGGATCCGCAGGGCCACCTGTAGGATGTACGATATAAAAAATCAAGACCAAAAAACGCAGACTATTAACGGTAGGAAGACAAAATTATACAAGCGGTAGAGGCTAGTTATTAGACGCTGAATGAAACAGACATGACAGACTGCATAAGAACGAAACGGCAAGTTGATCAATACGGGCTCAGCCCACTTTTAGATCTTTCGTAGGATTGTCGACAAAGCGTCAAGGGAAGAAAATATGCTTTTCTGAAAGGGTGGTTTCTGCAGAATTTCGACTAGACGTGGTAACCAAGAACTTCAAGGAACATTATCTTATCCCCGAGTTCGTAGATGTGATTTGTGAATGTCTTCGCAACGACCTCCCAGTAAACCATCTACGTCCAAGGGATGTCAAGTGGATATTAGATTCTGGATATCTGGATATCCACTGGAGTATCCTGAGCATCCATCCGACGTCCAGTGAATGTCCATTTTTATGGGAGCTCTAGAGGAGGAATTTCTGTCCAAGCGCATCAAGACGCCTATGCTTTACAAGCGGTTCCTCGACGACAAATTCATGGTGTGACCACACACAGAAGCTGACCTAATTACGTTTACCAACGACTTTGACCAAGCACATCCGCCATGATTGAAGCGGTCTGCCTGCCTAGATTGGCGGCACGTTACTCGGGGAAGCGTTTAAAGCAGGTTCTGTTGGCCGAAAAACAGAAATAAATGCATAGAAAACGTAACTTTGAGACCTTGTCTAATTTTTAGTGGCTGCATATAATTTTGTAACATATTACAACCTCGAACCGGTTTCGAACCTCTTTACAGCCTCTAAACTGGATAAATCGAGCAGATGTATGCGAACTTCGGACTCGAACCGGAACTGAACCTTTACGGCCGTATCCGAACCCGAAATAACCCAAAATGCGTTTAGGTTCGACGCTCCGGCGGCGACTACATGAGCAACGGACCGGAAGCCGTACGTTGCATGAGGTGCTGTTAAGTGATTCCGGAAGCGAATGAACTGTTCCCGGAGCACCCACATAACGAAGCCAATGGCGGCACTTATACGAAAACGAAATTCTCTGACTAACTGGATGTGACACACGCTCATTGGTCCTTAGCGAGTGACGCTTCTCGTTCTTCCAGGCAACGAATTCCGGCTCACTCTCACCATCCGCCGTCTTTTCTTATTATGCATTCTGTGGAGTGACAATTAAACTACACCACGATTGTGAGGTTTTCAACGCACGAGGAATAACGTGACACTATAGTTTCGAAATCGACGAGAAAGTACCCAGAACGGTGCTTAAGGTACAGTAAGTGTTACTTGGGTACTTGGTAAATTAATCTCATACACTAAAATGCCTTGCGCTTTTATTAAACGTGCACACGCCGTGAGAAACACAAGAAATACTCCAACACATCAAGTCTTTTTCTCATCTTTATAGGTTGCAACGTCACAGTGGTTACAGTGGAAGACGTCGCTTCAGAGGTCTGAACTTGACTGTCGAGTTCGGCATTTTCTTCGCGGTTACAGCAGTGTGCTTCGCTTAAACGATGAAGTGCAGATTTTGCAGATGAAAGAATCCTGCTTGCGTTCGTGGATCTCGCCGTCCTTGTTTTTCTCCTTCGCATATTTCGCTTAGGGTGTCCGCCGCGACGTCTTATTGGTCTGTGTTCCGGGATATGTGCTTACAGATGAAATTCTCTTGGGCATACCGTTAGGCCTCGACATTTGTTTCACGACATGGTCTGCACTGACATAATTGTCACATTCAGCAACTCTTATCTTATTTCCGTGCACCACCATGTCTTCTGAGAAAGTGACAGAGCACAGAGCGTTCTTTTGGTTTGAGTTTAGTCACACGAAAGAAAGACAAGAAATACTCAAATACGTGAATTTTCCTTCATTCTCATTGGTCTCAGAAGCACAATGGCCGCACACGTCGGTCTAAAGCTGTGGGCTTGACTGACATGATCCGCATTTTCTTCGCTGTTTCAGCCGGATATTACGGTTAAACGAAGACAGTCCCAGTTCTATACATTTCGGTTTTGCTGATGACAGATTCCTGGGCGTACTCCTGCGGTCTGCCTGTAGCGGCGCTTTCAGCCGCCGGACGAAGAAGCCGACGAGAAAGCAGCGCCACCCCGCGCGAGCTTAACATTCTGGCTCGCAGCTTCTCATCCTCACGGACGTTCAGTCCAGTCCAGCCTTCGGACAATAAACTGCTGTCCCCAAACTTGGAATACACTCTCATTCTTACACTGGTGACCCGGACGTCACATCGTCGCGGCCCTTCCTCCCAGGATTGCGATGGAAGTGGCAGACGTTCTTCAGGCTCCACCACCTCGCGATCAGTACTCCCATCTCAAGACCGTCATCCTGGATCGCACCACGCTAAGCAAGCGGAAACGGCTGCGACAGCTGCTTAACACCGAAGAGCTGGGCGACCGCCGCCCATCCCAGCTGTTACGTTCCATGGAAGCTTTGCTCGGGGACCGCGCCCCCACTTTCGACGCACAGCTTCTTCGCGAGCACTTCATGCAGCGCCTCCCATCTCAGGTCCAAATGATTCTGGCTGCCGCGTCAACCCTCCGCTTGCCAACCTCGCAGAACAGGCTGACAAAATTATGGAAGTTGTCGGCCCCGGTGTCTCTACGGTCACGCAGCCATCCCCTGATCTTTCGGCCCCCCAACGTCAAGGCCCCGCCTGTGCACCGCAAGACGACATCCCTGCACGTCTGGACACCCTTTCTGCCGACGTCTTCCACCTGCGCGCGAGCATTGACGCCCTTGCCAATGCCCATACAGACCGTCGACGACAACCCCCCGTCGCAGCCGCTCAGGAAGCCGCAATTCCCAATCTCGCCGACGCTCGCCTTCCCCACGCTCTGGAGCTTCCACATCCACTCCGTGTTGCTGGTACCACCATCGTTTCGGCGACAGGGCCGAACGCTGTACCCGCCCCTGCGGGTGGTCGGGAAACTCCCAAGGGGAGCACTGACGGCGACCAGCAGCACCCCGACTACCCCCACCGGTCTCCTCTTCTATGTCACAGATCGTGCCACTAAGTTACGTCTTCTGGTGGACACAGGCACAGAAGTCAGCGTCCTCCCTGCTACACCTTCTGACCGGCGTCTCCCGCCCTTATTCCACCTTACGGCGGCCAACAATACCACCATCCCAGTTTTCCGCCAGCAGATTCTTAGCCTTAACATAGGCCTACGCAGGAGCTTTTCCTGGCTTTTCCTGGTAGCCAGTGTCGGCCAACCCATATCGGGGGCAGATTTTCTGCAGCATTTCGGCCTCACGGTTAATGTGCGGAACAAGCTACTTCTCGACACATATACGAAGCTTTCCGTACACGTCATGACCGGCAACCGACCTCCCTGCGCCGATACCGTCACGCTTTCTGCATTGACATCGCCGTACGCCTCGATCCTTCGAGATTTCTCTTCTCTCACCCAACCACCGGATTGGACGAGACCCGTCGCGCACGATATTGTGCATCACATCTGCACCACTGGACCACCTGTTTTTGCTCGACCTCGACGTCTCGCCCCGGAAAAACTCAAAATCGCCGGCACGGAGTTCGACCACATGCTCGCTATTGGTGTCGCCCGACCTTCCTCCAGCGATTGGTCATCCCCGCTGCATATGGTCCCCAAAAAGACCGGGGACTGGCGACCTTGCGGCGATTACCGTGCCCTCAACCTCGCCACAGTTCCAGATCGCTACCCCTTGCCTCGCCTGCAAGATTTCACCGTCAACTTGCACGGCGCTACGATCTTTTCTAAAATCGACCTAATGAAAGCATACCATCAGATTCCCGTTGCCCCCGAAGACATCAACCGCCATAACCACCCCATTCGGTCTGTTTGAATTCCAACGGATGCCTTTCGGGTTGCGCAACGCAGCACAGACCTCCCAGCAGTTCATTCATTCCGTTACCAGAGGCCTCCCTTTCGTCTTTGCCTATATCGACGACCTGCTTGTTGCAAGTTCTACTCCTGAGGAGCATGCCGACCACCTCCGTCAATTTTTCGCGCGACTGGCCGCTCATGGCATCGTCATCAACGTCCAGAAGTGCGAATTTGGCGTTGAGTCCACCGAATTCCTTGGTCACGTGGTCTCTTCCGCCGGCATCGCTCCTCTCGCAAGCAAGGTCGACGCGATCACCAGCTTTTCGCAGCCTCAGTCTCTCCGCCAGTTGAGACGTTTACTCCATTTAATTAACTTTTACCGGCGATTCATCCCTCACTGTGCCACCACTTTGCGCCCACTAGAAGCTCTCCTCAGTTATCGCGGCGGATCGAAGCCCCTTTCCTGGTCAGCTGAAGCCGAAGCCGCCTTCTCGAAGATCAAGGTGGACCTCAGCGCGCAGATACAGCTGTGCCATCCGAAGCATGGCGCTCCGACCGCCTGGTGGATGCCTGGTGGATAATGGTGGATGCCTCCAACGTGGCCGTGGGCGCGGCTTTGCATCAGAAGTTTGACGACAGCTGGCGCCCTATAGCCTTCTTCAGTAAGAAGTTGAAATCCGCCGAACAGAAATACAGCACGTTCGGCCGGCAGCTCCTTACTGCTTACCTTGCAGTCCGGCACTTTCGCCACTTTTTGGAGGGCCGACACTTCACGATCCTCTCGGACCAGAAGCCTCTCTCCTATGCTTTTCGTTCTGCTAGTGGCCGCTACTCGCCTCGTGAGATTCGGCAGTTGTCCTACCTGGCGGAGTTCTGCACGCAGATCCAGTATGTGCAGGGAAGCGCCAACGGTCCAGCCGATGCCCTCAGCCGCATCGCGCTGCTCTCTGTACGCGCCACATGCGTCTCGCCGGAAGACCTCACCTCCGCTCAACCCTTCGACCAAGAGCTCCTCCGACTCCGTGAGACGCAGTCGTCTTCCTTAACGCTGGAAGACATTCCGCTGCCCGGCACGGACATCACGCTGTGCTGCGACACTTCGACCGGCCGTGCAAGACCTTTCGTGCCAGCATAGCTCCGGCGCGCTATCTTCGCTTCCATTCACGATCTGTCCCACCCCGGCGCCCGACCTACTCAGAAACTCATCGCCGAGCGCTACGTGTGGCCATCCATGAATGCGGACATTCGAGCTTGGGTGAGGTGCTGCGTCGCTTGTCATCGCTCAATGATCCAGCGTCACACCACCACCCCTCTTAGCAAGTTCGCGCCGCCTGACACCCGCTTCGATTCCGTCCATCTTGACATAGTTGGTCCTCTTCCCATCTCGCGCGGATACCGGTACCTTCTCACGGCCCTTGACCGGTTCACCCGCTGGCCAGAGGCTACGCCCATCACCGACACAACCGCCGAAACCGTAGCCGCCACCTTCCTAAGCAGTTGGATCGCCCGTTTCGGTGTGCCCTCACGAATTACAACAGACCGAGGTCCTCAATTTGAAAGCCGCCTATTCACCGCCTTCACCAATCTACTTGGCACCTCGCGCGTGAGAACTACTTCCTACCACCCTGCGTCGAACGGTTTGGTGGAGAGGTTTCACCGGCACCTCAAGGCTGCCTTGATGGCGCGTCACGTCCGCTCCCACTGGACAGATGCCTTACCCCTCGTGCTTCTCGGCGTCCGTTCTGCCTTCAAGGCCGACGTTGGCTGCAGTCCAGCGCAGCTCGTCTACAGCTGCAGCCTACGCCTCCCCGCCGAATTCTTCGTCGAGTCAAGCTCGCCCTCCACCCCTTCCGAGCTCCTCGACCGCCTCCACCGTGTCTTCGACAGCCTCCGCCCCGTACCCACCCGTGTCAACTCCTACTGCAAGCCCTACGTCCCGCCACAACTTGCCACTGCAACCCATGTTTTCCTCCGCATCGACGGAGTTAGGCCATCCCTTGTCCCCCCTATACGAAGACAGTCCCAGTTCTATACATTTCGGTTTTGCTGATGACAGATTCCTGGGCGTACTCCTTCGGTCTGCCTGTAGCGGCGCTTTCAGCCGCCGGACGAAGAAGCCAACGAAACAGCAGCGCCACCCGGCGCGAGCTTAACATTCTGGCTCGCAGCTTCTCATCCTCACGGACGTTCAGTCCAGTCCAGCCTTCGGACAATAAACTGCTGTCCCCAAACTTGGAATACACTCTCATTCCTACATGCTGTCCGTTCCACGACATTTTTTTTTTTTTGCTTACGGTGTCCGCCACATCGCCTTTAGAAGAATTGACATAATAGGACCAGTTTCTTTTGTCTCGTTTCTTCGAGTCTCTCTCCCAGGACATGTTCTTGCTGTAGATGACTGTATCGTTTCTTCGTCTCTTTTCCAGGACATGTTCTTGCTGTAGATGAAATTCCCCTGGGTTCTTTGGGCTCGCCATTCGTTACATGCAGTGGCTTAGCCACGGGGGGGGGGGGGCTCGAGCCCCCCCTACCTGCCACGGGCCGACCCACGCAAATCGTGCAAATCCGAGGAGAAAATAATACATGGGAGGGGGTACCAGTGCGACGATCGCGAAAGTTCTTGCAGTTCCTGCGTCTGTCTACGCTCTTGAATGGCTTTCAAAGTATGAGCGTATCAAAATACTTCCAACCTGGTGACAGGGCCTCATTGGTCATGCGTAACAGCCTACATGTAATCGCATTGCGAACGTTCAAATCAGTCGTAGTTTGCGTCCCTTATCTTGCGGTGTGCGTAATAGTAGTGTTGCAATATGTTGAAAGACAACATATGCTGCTGCGAACCCGTTACCAGCTCCTACCACGGGGAGGTGAAGTCGAAGTCAGTAAAAGAGAATCCAGAAGTTCTCTCACAGTGCGTGGAGGTGTTGAAGAAGGACCTCGATAAGGTCCATGGGCATGGCGAGCGAGGTATCGTTGGATGAGAGGACGGCACGGGCGATGGAATGAATGAGACGGGTGGACTCGTCAGCCGTGAGGCGTCAGCTGTGGCGGGAAATAAAGTACCTCACGAAGTCGAGGCATTCGTCCTGCAGGACGTCACAGAGGAGGCTTACGGTGGCCGACACATAACCGTGGACGTTGTGGCAAAAGTCGAGCTCTCTTCCGGAGGCCGTGAAAAACCCCCGGGATTCGCGACACGATGCGTCGATAATGAAGGCACATCATCGTGGGCGCGACATCAGACATTGGTCGACGGCCGAAGATCAAAGCAGAGAGACAAATGATGAAGCAGCTCATCGTGCAGCAAGGACGTCAGCGAGACAGGTGAATGGGTAAACTGGACCGTGAAATCCAAAGCGGTATACCCTTCTCATCTTGGGTGAAACCGTGGTTCGGCACTTCACCTTTTGGGTGAGCGGCTGTTCAACTGAATTATGAGAACGTAATTACGAGGAAAATGTGTTCTTGCTCGACTCGAATGCCGGGTTAGGACAGGGCGTGTGTTGGGAGTACACGGTAGGATGGTGCCTCAATGTGCTTCGGATATAAGTATGTAGTATTGAGATTAGTGAGATTTTAGGCTGTCGAATACGTTTTCGGGTATCAGCTGCATTACATGTATGTGGTTTCTGCGCATCCTTTTTTCGAGTGACACTATCGTCTTTCTTGACAATTTATTTCTGCCTGAAGGTGGTGACTAAATATAGCTGTCAATCACTATTGCAGCAACCTTCTTCGTTAACAAGTTGTGTTTACTTCCTGTTCTACTCTGATCATTTAATGTCTGAACTGACAAGGCCATCACTAATAAGCAAGGTGGACCGAACAAGATAAACCGACAAAAAATATTAAGCTTTTGTCCGCTACGAGGTGCTCTCTGATACGTCAAACTGTCAGCAGAGAGAAAGTGGGAGCTGAAGATAAAGTGGGTGGCGCATTCTAGTCAGGCAGAGTTGTATTATTGTGGACGTATTTTAAGTACCCAAGTAGCGTTTCCGTATCGACATATCGTATCTGGCGCTCCGTAGCCTGGACGTGCAGTCACGAGACTTCCAATTGTCAGCAGTAAATGCATCCTGGAACGAACGTAAAATGCCCGAAGCCTGGAAATGCGCACGCGTTGTTCCCTCGCTGAAGCCAGACAAGGTACGTTCCCAATTGACCTCATTTAGGCCGATGAGCCTGACCACTTGCCTCGGAAACCTCTTGGAGTGCATGATACTTCACAGACTCCAAGGGTGGCTCCTGAAGAGAGATCCTTCCTCCGCCAAGAAACGTCTGGCTTTCGTCGTCATCGCTCACGCTGGGTTCTGTCCACAGCACCGGGAGTGGTGGTTGTCAAAAGGATCGCGGTGGGTTGTGTTCCTCGACCGCGAAACGGGTGTATGATACACTCAGTCGAATTTTCATCCTGCATGTGCTTACTTGCGCTTCTTTTGGCATCAATGGGAAAGCGTTGGGTCATCGATTTCCTTCGCGGTATGCCCCTGTTCATCCGCACAGAGCGCCCTGACATATTTTCTTCGTAATTACGTCCTCATAATTCAGTTGAACTGTTACCCACCCAAAAGGTGAAGGTGAGAAGGGTATACCGCTACCTGTCTCGCTGACATTCTTGCTGGACGATGGCTGATCTCCTTTCCTTTCTGTCCGCTCTTCTCCTCGCGAGTAGTCTTCCAACGTAAAACGACGATAAAACCCGAGACACGGAACAGAAAAGAAAAAAGACGTCACCACACGTTTCTAAAACACAGCGACCCATTTAATGACGGCCTACACTCCGGATAACCTCCTGACGGGTGGACATTTCATTGTTGACATTACATCGTTGGAATGTCATAATTGTTTCCCGCTTTTCCAAGAGACCAGTGTTTTGAAAAAGGTGCGTGACACGTTTCGGCGACTCTTAGCTGAGTACAAAGAGATCAGGAAAGTCAGGAGGCAGCTGTGTTCGTGTTCCATCTGTTTCCCTTTTTCCACCCACCAGGAGGTTATTGGAAGTGTATGCTGTCATTAAATGGGTTGACAAGGATGCAACCCGAGGCAGGGAATTAAACAACAGACAAAATTTCCTCAGACACAGCAACAAAATTTAATAGCAAAACCAGCTTGTCTGCGCCCTCTCTCTGTTGCCAATTAAATGGGTTGCTGTGTTTGAGAGCGTGTCGTGTCGTGTCTTTTTCCGTTCCGTGTCTCGTATTTTATCGTCGTTTTACAATGTACCAGCTCGCCATCACCCTTGCACTTCTACCATTCGTCTTAGAACGCCAGACGAGCATGATGTTCCACCATTACCGACGCATCGTACCTCGCATACCGGGCGCCTCCCACTACCTCCGGGAAGAACTAGAGGTATGCCACAACATCCACGGCTACCTGTCGGGCGCCGTCAACCCTATTTGCGACGTCCTGCAGGAACACTCCTGCCTGCTCGACGAGTGCCCCCCCATCCCCCCCCCCCCCGATACCGTCAGATACATCGTCGCCCACCACCGCGGGCACCCCTCACCTGACGATTCATCACGCCTCTATCGTTGCATCGCCCACCCCAATCTTTTGTTGAACAATAACACCACCGCCATGCCTCAGGACCTCGCAGAGGTCCTCCCAAACACCTCCACGCACTGTGAGGGCTTTTGGCTTTCCTTTCTTTTCTGACTTCGACCTACTTGCCTGTCCCCAGACCGCATCACGACCTCGAATTCATTGGCTCCCAACAACTGCGACATTCAACCTCACCTCCCAGTGGTGGGAGCTGGTAACGGGTTCGAAAAACCACCGCGAACCCGGCCAACGATGCTCTGAATGCCCCCACCAAACGCAAAAATGTCATTATCTACATATCTACTATCAATGGAGCAAAGCATTAGTACATCTATCCTTCTACTGATTAAAGTCACCATTATACGTCTACGTGGACAGCAGCATATTGCCTTTCAACATACTGCAACACTGGAATCCGAGGTCGTCTACTGGAGCTGCGCGTGGTCTGGCATCCATAGTCGCATTCTTCGCCAACCACGTAGGAGCAGAAAATGGAACACCTTACCCGCTGCGCAGATATTATAACAGAAGACTGCGTAGTTGGATTGGGCCGTGGTCCAGGGAAAATTGTCATAGAAAATAGAAAATAGTTGAAGTAATCGAAGTCGTCATCTACGCCCAGAAGGCTCATGCTGGCCAAGTTCGCGAATGGAGCGTTCACAAGTGATCACCGTCCTGGCCCTATGGTTACGTAAAGCTGGTAGCTGATTCTTCTGTCGGCAGCGCGCTTCCACGCACCGCCAGATATGTCACGATCGCCGCTCCGGTTAAATTCCGTAAAAAAAAAAGTCGCTTTGCATGCAGAAGGTAAAACTCCACTTCTATGCTCAGAAAAATGTATTCTTTGAAAGGGAAACAACAACAGAAAAATAAAGAAAGAACAACTGCGTAGTCCCTTTAACCTTGATGTCTCTTGAGTGGTCTAAGCGAGGTATGTGTTCATATAGGTATTCATTCAGATAAGTGTATTCCAGGTCGCCCGTTATCTACTCTAGCGAAAGAATGTAGAACGAAACCAGCGGAGAACAGCCAAGGCAATGTTCCCATCCGTGGGCACGACCTTTTTCTCCACCATGCAGATCTGGAAGAAGAACAACAGGTGAGCCAAGGCTGTGACCCGCTTTTTTAGAATGGGGTATAAAATTTAAGGTATTTGAAGGTATTTAATAATACACTTTTTATATAAGGTATTTTAATTTAATTTTAAGGTATAAATCGGTACATCGGCCAAGCACATATCCGGACTCCCGTACTGATCAAGAAATGTGGACTTAACATGTTCCCCTATAAAGTTGTTTTCTCAGGATTTTGTTTTCTCAGCACTGGACATAAGCGAGCTAAGTGCGCTACCTCGACTTCTTGCGCAATCTTTAAGCGTTTACTGAGTCCTTGGGATCTTGCTCATTATACGTGGGACAGTCGCCACTACTGGAGATTCTCGAAGTGAAAAGGTATATAACAATACTTGCACACAACGATGGCACAAGGTAGATTCTCCCCCTTTGCAGTGATTTTGGCTTATCAGATATGATTTCGGAGATTGTCGGAAAGAAGGAAACAAAAATAGTTTTCTAAGTTTGTGACTATGTAGCTAACGTTTCTATTTACGTATTGATAGAGCTCTAACCAAGAGTTGTGTGCTAACGTAAACATGTACAAAAGGGTAACAAAACAACGTAGTAAATATTTTGTCGTAAATTGTAGTACTGCCTGCCGCTGATCATTCGGTGTTTTGGGCCGCAAAACGAACTGTGTCTATATGCTGGTTTTTGCAATCCCAGTGGAATTTTGGAATCCCATAAGGGGGTTATGGCAACGGAATGAGGACACAGGTGTCGAGTACAAATGTGATCAGTGGACCGTGAGAACGGTCTCTGGTACACCTTTGTAGTCCACACCTGTGTCGTCATTCCGTTGCCACAACCCCCTTTTTTATCCACAATTCCTAGAACGTCACCTACATGCGTTCTCGTTTTCTGTGTAATACCTTGGACTCGCGTTATGTTGCGCTTCTGATACCCCTGGGTTTGTATTTATGTTATTTACATTTTTACCTCTTCTTTGCATGCTTTCCATCACCCTGTTACCCTCTCATGCCAAAACTCCCCCGTCAACTGTATATATGTTCCTCTACCATGTTCATATTTTTTGTCACGTGAAGAAGTGCGGTCTCGTGCACGAAAGTGTTGTTACCAAGTGTAAATAAATAAGTTGCTCCTACCGTTTAATATAACTCTTTGATCTATAAATTCTCACTAAATCTAACAATTACGCATTGTATTGCTCAATGACCAGCTGTTACATTGCAGCTTTGAGGTTGAATGAATAGGATGCGCCCGTACCTCCATCTCACGTATGCCGGTACGGAACTGCTCCCAGGTAATGCCTGCATGTTCAAAATATTTCTGCAAAAGAGAGAAAGAAACTCTTGTATATCACACAGCGGTTGTCAAGCCCTGTTCATGTTATGTCAAGACCGTCCTAACAATACCGTAAGATATCATGGTGTGTCACTGTATAGGTACACAGAGTGAACCCCCGTTAATATGACCCCCAATAATCTGACATACGCGTTTTACGACCATACACTTGGGGAGCAATGCAGTGAAACCTCTGCAAATCCCCCCGTTAATATGACAATTCCGCGTTGTGACCAAAATTTCCGGGAACGACCGTGGTCATAATACCGAGGGTTCACTGGAATGTAAAACTCCGAGATTAGGGAGCACGAAGAAGTTCGTGTTGCGTCTGTCCCTTCGTGTTCCCTACACAGTAAACCCTCGTTATTATCACGATGGTCGTTCCCAAAAATTTTGGTTAGAGCGCGGAATTGTAAAATTAACGGGGGGATTTGCAGGGGTTTCACTGCGTTGTTCCCCAGGTGTATGGTCGTAAAGGGCGTATGTCAGGTTATCGGGATCGTATTAAGGAGTGTGGGAATATACATTTATTAAAAGGAGAGGGTTCACTGTAGTCTCAGTGTTTTCCATTTTGCATCACCTTCACCAGTTCGCTTGCTTCTTAGCCATCTTTTCGCTGGATAGGTGTTCTGAAGCTGAAAGCTGTCTTCTGAAATGCTTTGCGAGCTTGCCAACAAAATCGATGAGTAAATGGTATTATTTTAAAACCGGTCAGAGTAGACACAACTCCAATGGCGTTTACCAGGAAAAGTTCTTGCGAACGCTATATGCAAAGCCGGGGGGGGGGGGGAGTGATGCGGCAGCCGGCGGATAATGACGTCGATGGACTCGCGCCTGGAGCACCCGCTTCAGTTCCACCGGCGCGGCCATGGAGATAGGCCACAGTCACTGCTTCTCCGTGGAATACCATCATCGCCGGTCGGAACTTGTGTAGAGAAGGACCATCGCCCTCTACAGTTCCTCAATTCAGTGTTTGTGTGTGTGTGTGTGTGTGTGTGTGTGTGTATAATCAGATTAAACTTGGACATCTGAACCTTCGTTATGACTGGAATGCGAGCACAACTATCGAATTTGCAGACGCTCACAAGGCAGACAATGTATAGAGTACGAAAATCCAAAAAGGCCTGCCAGGTCTCCCCCTCCCCAGTCACAACTTTTTTTTTCTCTCTCTCTCTCTCTGCTTTGCTCTTGAGGAAATGCCTTTCTAACTGAACGTTGGGTTCGTCATCCCATCGATGTGATGTTTCAAATGTATCTCCAAATTTAAGCGCCTATATGAGTCTCATCCATATCCATCCTTATTCCTGCATCAGATCGTATATTGGCTTATATTTTATATATATTATATATTGGATATTGGAGTATATATATATTGGAATATAGCACGAGTTCATAATAGCTTTATTGGATCACTCTCAATGCATACGATATTGTGAGGTACATCCTCCTCCGGAGGAACTTCGTAGGTACTCCGTCTCCACAATGACCACTCCCTGCTTTCAACATAGAGCCTTTCGAGTGGTGCTGTGCGGAAAGCGTCAGTTATCAAAGGGAGAGCCTGATGATGTTACGGATCAAGAATTTTTAGAACAGAGTGGCGGTGAGATTCATAGAGAATGGAAGCATAATCCAGTCTATAGACCGTACTGTGGAAACATATATCTTGTGCACTTTGTCTCGATCTGCTGTGCAGTTTCTGTGACACATTATCTTTAGTAGATTCACGGATTCCGTGCATTTAGTCTTAAGATGTTTAATGTGCAGTAAAAGGGTAAGCTTGCTGTGAAAGGTGGGCCCCCAAGAAACTTGTGTTCGGATTTGATCTGGACCTCGCGACCGCCCAGATTTAGAGACGGTGGTGGGACTATTCCTCTCACCCTAGAAAACGGGACCATCGCGTAGCGCAGAGGACACGCTTCACACTGGCTTCACACCTAAGGCCGTCACGCCGCCGAACGCCCCCTGGTCTCTGACTGTGCTACCCATCTTCGCACGTCTTCCTGACCTCCAGGACCGCAGAGATCAGGTTGCTCCCCCCAAGTCCCTCGAGCCCATTTTTATCTCTCGTAGACGCGAAGTTTTCTACTTTTGCCGTCGCATACACGTATGGCGTATCTTAAAATGGCAAGTATGCGTCGGCATTCGTCACCCCCTCTGAAGCGGTAGTTGAAGGACATCGCCTTTGGCATCATACCTCATCCACAGCTGTGGAACTCTACGCCATACTTTTCTTTCTGCAGCACATTATCCACTTTACCCCACGGAATTGGGTCGTCTTCACTGACTCAACATCAGCGCTGCAAGCAATTGAATATTCTAGCATACGAGGCTCCTTTGCACCATTGCTTATGGATGTGTTAATGGCTTACGTTAGCTATACTACGAAAACTCCCCTAGACATTAAGGATACTGTGAGATGTCCACTAGGCATGTCACTTGTCTACATTTAGAAGTCCATTAGACATTTACTATCCCATCTTTCGCTACATGTGTCGGGGTGCCTAGATAAAGTCAGAAAAGCCATCAAGCAGATAGAAAAAACTATATACTGGTGATGACCGGAATCGTAGTCGCACCTCTCGATTTCCGATGAAGTGTCAGAAATGCTGACAGGTTATAAGTACGGGCGGGTTCAGTCGCTGATGATGTCTCTCTCTCTTTGACAGCTACGACGTTTCGACATTCCAACCACGTTGATGCTTGCACTGGTAAATCCATTGATACAGTGAACATTGTTCTAATGCAATAACCATGACGAAATCGAGGAGTTGAAGTATACATTACAACTTCAAGATGTACAAGAAGGTCTCAGTTATCATAATTTATACTTTGCCTGCCGGGCGCGAAACTCACCTCACCCATGCTTGCGAACGTGTACATATTGTTCCGTATGCAGCTAGTTAACTGCTCCATAGCTTCGACTGTGGCCTAGAAAGTAAGAATACGAGTGTTAGTATAACAATGTCGCACGTTCATTGGTCGTCGTTTATTTCCACGTAAATTGGCTACGTTGTACAAGTAAGAGTGTCAACTATAGTGCATTAGTGTGAAGGACCGTGACCTTCGCGTAGTACACTCCAAGTGTTTGAGACTCATCGTATGGGCCTGTTGCTCGGGGCCAGGTGGCGCGAGTGAGCAGCAACATCAGCCCCCAAATTATGCAACACTCCCCAGTTTAGCAGACGACGCGGCACTTTCAAGTACACGGTTTCGAGTTGTTCGCGCTTTTCAAGAAGCACCGCTTTTTCTGTTGATTTCTACAGGTTTTGTAGCTTCCTTGGCACCATACCGTTTGACACACCATGCAAAACCCGCTGATGGAACTCCTTACTGTTGGGATCCGCGGCCGTTTGGGCCCGAAATGGCGCTGTGCAAACTTCAGTGCAACAGCCCTATAGCAAATTCCTGGAACGCTGAACTGCCATTTCGCTCGCTTCTTGCTGGAGGCACATGAAACGTAGCATGCGAAGTGGAAATTTCCCTGGGCTCTAACGTGGTCGACCGCCATTAACGTACGTCGAGTATCCTGAGCGACTCGCCGCTTTACATGTCATCAACAAAATCTTCACCATCAAGCCGTCCACAAAGCCGATCCTGAGGCCGAACGATAAAAAATGTATTGCTTTATCACCTATTAAAGTTGAACGCACGTGTGGCAAGTTGCGTGGGAGCTATCGTCCTGGTTGCAGGTAACATTTTGCAACATCAGTTGAAAACACACGTCACGTGAGCCCCGCAGAGTGTAGGGATACCTTGTGCTCAGTACCAGGCAGGGTCGGTAAGCACTTCATTTTTTGGGACATCGTATCGGGGCCCAGATAATTCGGCCATTGCCTGCAAGGTCCATGCCATTCAAGATTTTCTCCGCCCTCCCGTGCGTCTCAATTACAGGAATTTGTTAGGTCTCGTCTTTTTGCTAGCCGGTGCTCGTGTTCCGACACCATCCTTCGCCTTCTGGCTGACTCCCGCGGCCTCTCAGCACCATTGCAACGGACCTCCGAGGCGTATGATGCTTTCCAACACGCTAAGCAAGCTAGCGGATGCTGTGCTCCTGGCTTACCCCGTTCCCGAAGCCAAGACATGTCTCGTCGAAGATGCGACCGCCGCCGCGGTGGCGGAGCGTTGCATCAGCTCGGCAATCACAGCGACTTGGTTCCGATTGTGTTCTTTCTCAGGAAGCTTCTTGAGCAACGTAGCTCAACTTCCGCAGCAACGCTACGGCACCTTCCTGCGCGAACACTTGACCGCTTACCCGGCAGTAAAACACTTCCATCACTACTTGGAATGTCGCCAATTCGTATTTTATGTCATCAGTCCACTACCACGAATCATTCACCAAGAAAGATTTCTCACTCGACGTGCATAAGCGAGTTAACCACTGACATCTGCCATATCGTCGGCCGGGCACCGCTGCGGCGAAAGCCTTACCTCGCATTGACATCAAGCTAGGCTCAGCAGTCGTACCTGCCTCTTTCCATTATGCAGCGCTTGCTCAAACTTAATCCAGCGACCCTCAACCGTCTGCTTTGTGGCAAATCCATCCCAGCTTGCGGTTTCAACTGGCGTCGCTTCCTATGACTTCGCAGCCGCTCGTTCGCGATATCTCCACTGGGTCACCGAGGCCCTACGTCCCCGAGGCGTTTCGGAGGTTGTCTATCACATTCTACACGAGCTGGCCATCATGGCGTCCGCACAACCCAACGCCTCATCATGACAATTGGCCCTGAGTGCACGCCGATGTCCGTCGGTGGTCACGTTGCTGTGTGAAGTCCAAAGTGCGTAAGCGTACGCTTACCTCGCTTGAGAAGTATCCCTCCCCTGACGCCCGTTTCCGGAAGGTTCACCTAGACATCGCTACGGCCTCTATTCGGTCACTCTATCCTCTTCACCTGTGTCGATCGCTTCACACAGTGGGCCGAAGTCCTCCCCATCATCGACATCACCACCGATAGAACATGCATGACATTCTTCTAGACCTGGGACGCCAGGCCCTCATCTCTAGCTGTTACCGCTGACTGCGCTACTGACAGGGGGCGACAATTCACATCCCGAGTTTCTCAACGTCTGTGTCACTTCGTCCGTTCTCGGCACTTCCACACTACCGCGTACCACCCTTCCGCCAATGGGATGGTCGAGCAACTACATCGCCAGCCCAAGGCTGCAATATGTGCCGAGCAAGACCCGACGCGTTGGGGTGATCACTTACCACTCGTTATCCTCGGTCTCCGCATGACGCTCAAGATTGACAGCGGTTGTTGTGCGGCGGAGATTTTTATGGTAGGCGCATAGGAATGTCTGGAGTGTTCTTCGAGTCCGCCAATCTCGCTGACCCCTTTACCGGCCAAGTGAGTTTCGCTGTACCCTGAGACCTCTTGCACCCCGCTCATTCCCTTCCCGTCCCGTCTTCATGATCCCGCCCTCTATCTCAACTGATGTCTTCGTGCTGCGTGATGCCTCACGAAAACCTTTGAAACGGCCCTATGACGGCCCTTATCACGTTCTTGACCGCCAGCCAAACTACTATAAGCTTCGCATGCATGACCGAATGAAACAATACCCCTTGACCGACTTAAGCCAGCCCATTTCGACACACCTTGAGCGCCGGATCCGTCTCTCGTATACGGATTTCTACTTGCACGACCTCGTACTGACTCGATAATCCCCCGGCCATTGTTCCGACGTCGTGCCCAGTGGTCCCCTCACTTGTGTGGGATGGACCTGTACCACATACTGAGCGCCCTGCGCTCAGTTTCTAAGGGAGGGGTAGTGTAGTGCATTGAGGAAGATGAGGAGACAGCCGGTTGCCTGCCCGTTATTTTGAATACCCACGCGATACTCGTTACTCTTTTCTTGGACCTTCGGCCAAGTGGTCACCTGGAATAAATGCACCTTTCTTAGCCGGCCCTGCCTCATCAACAATATGTCTGTTAGTACCGTTGCAGAAGTGGCGTAGTAATTATGCGTCCGTCTCGCCACCTGGAGTAACGAAGAAAGTAAAGGTGTTCCTTCATGATTTTTTGCGGACGATCTAGCGAACGGATTTTTGTTCTGAAAACGGCTACAATATCAGGTCATCGAAAGGAACAGATGTTCTCATTGGGATAACTTCGAGCTGTATATATATATATACATGTATATATTTATATATATATATAGATATACATGTATATATTTAGATAGGGGAGAAAAGACACCAGAGACTGAATTAGGGAGTAGGGGAAGTTATTTATTAAGCTGGCATTTAAACTAAGGGTCTGGGGAAGTCTACGTTTCGGCGGAAGCTCCGCCTTCTTCGGGACTGACTGAATTCAGTCCCGAAGAAGGCGGAGCTTCCGCCGAAACGTAGACTTCCCAGACCCTTAGTTTAAATGCCAGCTTAATAAATAACTTCCCCTACTCCCTACTTCAGTCTCTGGTGTCTTTTCTCCCCTATCTATATTCAACATCCTGGTCGTTCGAACCTAAATTTTGTAGCATGTAATATTATTATATACATGTAGTTCGCACAGAACACCACCAAAGGATTTTGAGATGACTTCATTTAATCCATTTTGAAATTACACAGACTCGACGTTTCGAACGGTGGACCGTTCTTTTTCAAGGGAAAAGATATTGTTAGGCAGCATAGCGTCGTGACGATGTTGTGCGTTTAATGGCAGAATGATACAGAGTGCGCATGGGTGGCGTTGCATGCGCCCACCGTCCTTATCGTCGTTACAGTACCCCCTCCCAGAGACGTGGCCCTCCTGGGCGCGGTACGTGGCGGCAAAGGAGGCAGTTGTCGAACAAGTCAGTTGCTGCAATGACGACGTGGGCGGTGGTTGATGATGGCCGGAATTGACGATGGATGGATGACAGACCAGGACGTGGTTGTGATAACAACGATGGTGACGAATGTGATGTGACGCTACGCTGCCCGTAGACGGTTGGATCCGTTGACGGACGTCCACACTGTGCTGCCGCCATAGCCGATGGGACTTGCTTGGGCTGGGGATCACGTTGACTTGGGTCACACAACATCACATCGTCGTTTAGTTCACAGAATCTTCGGGTCACGGCTCCAGATCTGCGTCATGTCTTCAGGGCTGGGGCTTCGGTGGCTGCGGAAGCAGCTCGAGGAGAGTGGACGGCCCGCACCTCCACCAAATGTTAGGCAGCATAGCGTCGTGACGATGTTGTGCGTTTAATGGCAGAATGATACAGAGTGTGCATGGGTTGCGTTGCATGAGCCCACCGTCCTTATTGTCGTTACAATATAATGAGTTGGTCAGACAGAAAACGCTCACTTTCGTGTGCTTCAACAGCGGTGGGGGAAGGTAAATCTTTCTTGATGTTTTTCACCGTGGACAGCGATCCCGGGTGTTCGTTTAGAGCGAGAGGACCCTAACCGACCTCCGTGATAACAAAAAAATCACACCTGATGTACATAGTCACCTCCTCCCACAACCTCTGAAACCTGGTCGCTTTTATCTGTTACCCAAGATTCACAAGCGGGCAATCCAGGCAGACCCATCATATCTGGCAACAACACAGTGACAGAGAACTTGTCAACGCTTGTGGACTACCTCATCAAGGACGTCCTCCCCACCCTTCAGTCATATGTGAAAGACACCAACCATTTTCTAAAGACCATTCGTAACCTCAAACTACCTGTGAACTGCTTCCTTGTCACCCTTGATGTACCGTCCCTCTACTCCGTCCCCAGTCTGACGGCATCGAGGCGGTCGTGGAAGCCTACATGAAATCACCGTCGGACAGTCCCTACCACGTGGACAGCGCCACACTGAAGGCAGTAGAAAGCCTATTAGTAGAAAGCACATTAACGCTGAACAACTTCGAATTTAATGTTGAACACTATATTCAGATAAATGGCACAGCTATGGGCAGAAAAATGGCCCCAAGCTACGCGAACATCTTCATGGGTAAATTGGAAACATGCTTTCTGTCGTGGTGCCACATCAGGCCATTTCTCTATAAGAGGTATATCGATGACATATTCATAATTTGGGACAACAGTGAGAGTTCTTTACTAGAATTCAACAACTTCAACAACGCGCACCCAGCATTAATTTCACCCACCACAATTCGACCGCAAATACGAAGTTTCTGGATGTAACAGTAGCAGTCAGAGACCAATCACTGGAAACTAAGGTGTACGATAACCAACTGACAGTCAGCAATATTTACACTTCAATAGCTCACACCCCGTCAGTGCAAACTCTCTCTACCTTATAGTAAAGCATGCAGATACTGGCGTATCTGCACAGAGGACAGCGACCTCGAATAAAACCTAGGGGATCTACAGCATGCATTCACCGGTCGCAACTACCCTCCCGATGTGGTTAATGACGCAATTGAAAAAGTTCGCCGTTTATGTCCCAACCAGCCCAGAGCTCCATCAAAAACGAATGAGTACTGCACACCAAGCTTCAACCTACAATCAAAATGTAGCTGGCATCGGATCGATTCTGAAACACCATCTCAATATTCTGCAGCAATCCGAACATCTTCGGGAAGTCTTCCCAGAGGCTCCTAAGATTCTTTTTAGACGACCGCGAAACTTACGGGACGTAGTGGTGAACTCAATAGTCACGAGGGAACAAAAAGAATTCCTTGCAAAAAACCCCGCTGCAAAATTTGTCCCCTCATGTTGTCAGCATGGGATGTTACCAGCACCACCACAAACTTCAATTCCATATCGATGGCACTTTTTACTGCGGGACTCAAAACGTAATATACCTTCTACATTGCACCATATGCCAAGCTCAATACATTGGAGAAACCTGCACATCATTCAGAATTCACTTCAACAACCAAGTCCCACACCAAAACAAAACCGGAGCTCCCGCTGTCGAGGCATACGGCCCTTCCAGAACATGTGATCGAGAAACTCTTTATTGCCATATTACAATCCGGATTTAAGAGCAACAGAGATCGTGAAATGAACATAAATTCAATCCGGCCCTAAACGAACACCCGGATCGCTGTCCACTGTGAAAAACAAGAACAAATAATAACGCCTACAACACAACAAGAAGCTACACCCGTTTTACGCGAAGCAAACGAGTCTTTTCCACACAAATGTGTTTTAGGGAAAGACACCCCAGAATCCCCACCCATGTGCGAAACACACTGACAGGACCCCGCACACAGAATTTATGAGCCCCTTCGGCAACCTCAACGCACTGCGATTTCGATTCCCCCACTACTGTCGACGCACACGAAAGTGAGTGTTTTCTGTTTGACCAACTCATTATATCTTTTCACTTGAAAAAGAACGGTCCACCGTTCAAAACGTCGTGTCTGAGTAATTTCAAAATGAATTAAATGAAGTCATCTCAAAATATTCCTTTGGTGGTGCTCTGGGCGAACTTATTTCTTCTACATATTAATATGGCGCCGTCTGAATCTTCAAGACCTTCAAGAACTTATATATATATATATATATATCTTGAAAAGTTGGAGTTGGATCGGACGGCTACGTAATTATAGTTGAAATAAATGGGAGACAGAAGACGAAAGTAGGGGAAGTAACAAAAAAGGGGTTTATTAAAACTTAAAAATCATAAAACTTAGGGAGGATGTCTACGTTACGGCGGAAACTCCGCCTTCTTCGGGACAAAAGAGCTAAATGTGGCCACGGGGCTGATAAGGGGCTTGAGAATGACGTGGTCGGTTGGGGGAAATTCCCGCCACCTGGCGGTTGTCAATTGGGGAAATTCCAGAGCGTTTCTGTGTCAGGTCCAGGAGTGGGGTCATCGTCCTTGTGGGTCAGTGGGGACCTTGATCTGGCTGAAACGAGAAAAGGCAACAGGGTCTTATCTAGGTTGTTAGACTTCTTATTGTTGACAGCATGCCAGGGTCCTCGTTAATGGCCGATCGGAATTTGTAAATTAGGTAAGATTCCCGTTGTTCCCGGGAGCGGTCGGAGGTAAAGTTCGACTGGAGAATAAAAACTGAGGCTTCGTTGATTGAATGTTCCGGTTGTTTGAAATGGCGTGAGACTGGGAGATTAGGTTTCTTGGTAACATCCGATCGGTGATTGTTGAATCTAATTCGGAAAGAAGTTTTTGTCTGACCCACGTATTGGGCCCGGCATGTGTTGCATTGGATTAGATAGATAACGTTGCATGAGTTACAGTCTACGTCTGCGTTGATCTTGACGGTAAAGTTGGAATTCGTACTTCTGACCGTTTGTGTGGTCTGCATTAACTTGCAAATCTGGCATCTCTTGCCATTACATGGATGACAGCCCGCCGGAGGGCTAGTGGGTTCGCCTACTTTAGAGCGGACCAAGCTATCTTGTAAGTTACGTGTACGTCTGTAAGCGACACGTGGTGGATTAGGAAATATGTTTTTCGTGCGTTCTGACTGGAGAAGGATACTGTGGTGGCGGCTAAGTATGTTGTTAATGTTTGGGATATTTCCGGCGAATGTTACAGTTAAGTTCACGGCATTACTTTCTGATTTGTTTTGTCTTGTCTCCAGTAAGCTTAGACGGTTTGCCTTGCGAGCTCTGTTGAGAGCATCTTGAACTAGATCGGGTGGATACTGACGACCGACAAAGGTTTGTTGCAGCTGTTCTAAATTTCTGTCCAGATCGTCGTCATTCGAGCAGATTCTCCTATACCGAAGGGCTTGACTATAGGGAATGGCCAGTTCCGTGTGGCGAGGATGACAACTATGGAATGACAAGTACTGCTGAGAGTCTGTGGGTTTACGGAACAGATCAGACGTTAAAACTCCATTGGTTAGCTTAATTTGAACATCAAGAAAGCTAACAGTGACGGCAGAATAGGTGTGAGTGAAGTTAATAGAAGTATATATAAGTATATATATATATATATATATATACGCAAATAGGATAGGTATAACTAACGTCATGTTCAGTCTAGCGGTGGTACAACGATTGTAACCAAAGCCGCTTTCGAAGCCGGTGTGTGTGTGATCGTGCAGCACCAAAATCTGAACTCACGTTTACTTTGATTGGATACTTGTGGTAACAAAAACGGAGCGAGACGCATCCAATGTGAAGTCCCTAAAAAAAGAGAACATATCGTTACACGGACTGTCTGACGGTCGCTGCAATGCATCTGCTAAACGATGCATGTGGCAATGGAGAGAAGATTGGTGTTACTTGCAAACCGTCGGCTCGCACCACATATAAAAATGCATGGTAGATCCATTGGTGGATCCGACGTAGATGCGTTGGCATTAAAACTCGAAAATCCTTTGGGAAGTCTCCTTTACAACTGGACACAACCATTCACACGACCTTACACAACGCTATGGCATGGTCCTTTTGGCCCTTTGGTCTTCCGCTGCTGCTCCTGGATTCCATGGATTTCATAACACATGGCGCGCCCTCTTTGACGCGCTTCAACCTGTAGACCACTGTAGACCAACTGCACTTGCCGTCCTCCGCTCCCCGTCACCTACTTCAGTGCACTCTCCACATGTACTCTCTCTCTCTCCGCAACATACACTCCTTCTCTCACCCGGAGCGCCTCACTTCACTTCCATAGCTACAGACAGACTACATCACTATTCTTTCGTAAGGAGGACACTAACACTGCCATATTAATAGCAGTGTGCGCACACGTAGAGAGCTTGTGCAAAACAGCTTATGTTGCATTTGAGTGTCCTGAGTGTGTAGTTGTGGGACGTACAACCAGGTGGCCAAAAATCAGGCATTAGTGTGTGCAAAACCTGCCAAAACAATAGCAAATTAAACACAGGTAGAGCAAAGTAAATAGTGGTTTGGAATGAGATGTCTGCACGTGCAGCTACAGTAGCGTGGTTCTTGCACTCCATTTCGATTTCTGGGTTGGCATGTGTTAAAAAGGAGTCTGAACATTAGGAGGAGGCTAAGAAATAGACTCGACCTGTCAGCCAAACAGGCGTATTTCATTGGTTGCCGTTCTCCATGGAGACCACTATGACAACAACATTTCTCCAGAATGGAGGATGCTGCTTGGAACGGTGAAGTGGACATGTCGTGAAAAAGTGCTACTTCTAGACTACTAGATTCATACTGACTACTATAATTTCACAGTCTGAGTATATTCATTATGTACGCATCTGCAAAATTAGCTTTAGCTTTAGCTCCGTTATAATTGTTTACGCTAAAACGAATTGCTTCGTCAGCAACATTAGGCTAGTTATGGTCCCAACGAAATAACAAGAAACATGCTACTGACATGCAAGCAATATAGCATTGAATATTATTTACACATACATCTTGCACATTTTTTATTCTATCTACTAATGTTATGTGACTTAAAAGTTCAGAGGTGCTGCCGTCTGCTGCGAAGAAGCGGTTCTACGGCTCTCCTAGCCTAATCACTCCTGCCAGTAACCATTTCTAGAATTCTGAGGTCTCGCAGCATTCCTCTCTCCGTGCAGGTGGGCTTTCTAGACGTGGGCAGACAATACATCGTTTTCGTCTGTCGACGACACTATCCGTTACAAGCCAATCAATCGATTTCCTCCAAATGACGGCAACCAGTAAAAAAGGGTGAAGTATAAGCACTGGATGGCTTGTAATAATACGAAACTGTATTTTGACCTGTCATTGGCTAGGTACATCAAAAAGTGGGTGGAGCTTCAGGTATATGCGGGTCGCATTTATGACCCGTCACATTTAATACACAACACTGGATTTCTGGAGCTTCAGGACTTCTGGGCCTTTCTTCTGGCCCCTGGCGGTAGATACATACGATTCCCCAGAATATTAAAATCGGATAGCCTATTCTAATGTACAACAACTGGAAGCTTCAGCGGGTGTATTTATTTTGTGACGCCCAGTTTAGTTTATATGGCTTTTGTGTACATTTGGCATGTTTGTTTTACTTTTTGGTTTTCTGTCGCTTGGTTAGCTCTCACATTGTGTGACTTCCAAGCAGGCGTGGGCCTACTAGTAATACTCTTACTTTTCAATATTTGTATTATACAGGGTGTTCAAAATTAAGCCTTCACTAGCACTTTATAAATAGGGGAACAAAGAAAACTGGAGCTATTTTTTCTGTTCTTTGAGTAAGAAACAGGTGCTACATAATTAGCAGCACCTGTTTCTTACACAAGTAGCGTAAAGTTATTATCCGGTTTCCTGTCATCGCTATGTTTGCGTAGCGCTCATGAAAGCTTAATTTTGAACACCCTGTATATTATAATACTCATTTTCCAAATGTATTTCTATCTGTATTATAACATACATAACCGAGGTATACTGGTATTGTGATACTTTTGTTGATGTAAAGCTTTCCCAGTGCCCTTCCCTGCTGAGCCTTATCAGTGATTTCATGTGTTCCCACCAATATTTGCACAAGAACAATGCCACTATTATTCTCCTGCCGGAAATTATCCAAAGGAAGCTACTTCAGGCCCAGAGGTTACTGGAGATATTACTTCCAGTTTGGCATCCTGAAGGATGAGTCATCCTATTGCAAGCCCTTTGTCCGATGAAAGAGTGCATCCAGTCACAGTCACCCTTCCATGCGATTGCCCTATGGGCAGCCACGCTTTTGAGCAGCCACATTTTATTGTCCAGATTCGATGAAATCAAGACCGTGCCACACTGAGGCCAAGCTATTCCCTGTGTTGAAATCGATTTGTGTTGTCTCCTTCTTTTTACCTTCATGAAAGTGGGTTGCCTGATTGGTGGCTGGGCTACTTCTACCTTGGGTGGTTAGGCATAAGCTGCAGCCCGTCGGTGGGGGTGCCGCGGTGTCGCCTGTCTTGCGTCCCTGTTCTGTTTGAATGTTTAGGTCATTTTTAAAAATGATTATTGGGGGTTCTATGCCTTAGTGGTGAGGTGACTGGGAGTCCTGCTCCATCGGTGTATCTCTAATTGGGCTGGTACTAGATTGCCTCGGTGTCCCTGGTCCGTGGCCGCTCATTGGCTGTCTTTTGGCGACGTCACGCTTCCCTGCTGTACTTTGTGCCATTACTTACCATGTTCCTTGACTTTTGCTCCTACTACTGGTCACTTTTTGCTGGGTTCTGCTACTACTTTGAAGGGTAGTGGTGTACTACTACACTACTACTGGTGCATTACAATTTTTTCTCTTTTTCTCTAAATTGGTTACTACCTAGAATTTGTTTTTGTGTTTATTTTGAAATTATTCCTTGTTCGATTTTTTTTGCTCTCATGATATGTTTTCGTCGTTACAGGTTTTGATAGCTACTAGCTGAGTGCATCATCATTCGGCATCTTTGGACATTTTGGGCACGGAGGCTGGGGCTAGTGCGCATGCTGCTTCGTGTTTTTCTTTTTGTTTGTGTTTATAAACGAAGGACAACCCCAAGAGGTCCATGAAGAAGATGTCGATTGCATTTGTACTTTTCATTTTTGCTTTTTGATTATTAATAAATCTCGGTTTGCCTTGTCTGTTCCCCTGGCTCCGTCCCCTTAGTTGTTGTTGCGTACTTTCTACCTTGCTCTCATTTACTCACTCAATTCACTCTCATTTGTCTTTTATCTCATTATTTGATCTTCTACTGTTCTTGCTTTCTCTGTTACTGTCGGTGCTCACCCCTGTTATCCTTTGTGTGGAACGGGGGTGGGTACCTATTCTTCTTTTCTCCTCTAATCGTTCCTGTCTCATCATATTCGGAAAGGCGATGTACTATTTCGAACAACCCCTTTGAGAACATGCTAAAAATGTAAGCACCTGAATAAAACATGATTGGAGAATGCATGTCACGACAAGTAATGCACAAATCGCATATATACTTCTGCTTTTATTTTCTTTCTCACCAAGTTATGTATCAATATATTACTAGTATTACTGCTATTTATAAGCCCCACATGTCAGCACACCAGGACTGGTCAGTGTTCTGGCCTTGTTGGGCCATCGTCAGCAGTGCATAGGTAGGCGAGTTTTTTGCGAATTTTGGCATCGGAAGGTCACGTGGAACGTGACCTCCTGCTATCAGGCTGAGAGACTCACCTCTCACATTGACGGGAGGACATCACGCTCTCAGTGTCAGTAACCAGAGAGGGATGGGTTCGCCGAGTTTCCGTCAACTGCCCTCTTCCAGGTCATTGTTTGCACTTGGTTTGCTTAAATATGGTGATTTCCATTATTTTTTCCTTTAGACCCCGCAGTTTTACGTTGCTAACTAAGACACATGTGTTCAAAGGACCAGTTCGTACTTGCCTTTTGTATGGTGTAGGCATCCAAGCTGTAGCGAAACATGAGATCCTTCATACATTTTTCAAATAGCCTGGTTGCTAAGACAGTGGCCTTTGCATTCGTGATGACGCCTACAAGGAGAACGCAGAGTTCAGTCTTCCAGTAGTAGAGACTCATTAAGGATCGTGATTGAAGCGCATGCCTATTAGTTAAGAACCGTCGATATTAATAAACACGGGTCTCCTATTGTGCAAGGATATCATCAATGGCAGCGTGCGCTATGACAAGTAAGCAAATAACAGGATCTTCCTGCGCTGCGGGCTGTGACCACAATGAGTGTTTCTTAGGTGAACTCTAGGGTAGAAACAGTTATTGCAATGATTTTACTGTACTAGTCGGAAACGGACATTAATCATTTTCAGAGTGTAGAAAGTCTACTTCAGAGGTGGAACAATCGTACCATTTGCGAAGTACAATTATGTGCTTGTGGTTCAATAGCTATGCTAAAGACGTAGCTGCACTCCACACAGTGGACGCTTCCCACACGTCCCGTACACAGGCACACACACACACACACACACACAATATAGCAGATTTCTGCTTTTTATCACCATGCTTAAAATACACGCAAAATTTAACCGAAACGGCAGGCTGTGTCTAACACTGCAAGGAAATAGCGAAATATAGAATTCAGTGTAGGAGAAAGGTCATGTAACAGTCATTATTAAAAATGAAAAAGAAAACACAAACGGAAAGCATTTTCAAATATACGCATGCACGAAAATTTGCAACAAGCTAGAAAGTTGTCATGCACGAAGAGATAGATAGAGAATAAAAACAAGGATAGACAACGAATAAGCTTTCAAACAATATTGTACGCTACGAATCTAAGCAGAAAACACCTGATTGTCTTTTCAAATAGTCTACCAATTGTGTGAGATGGAAGTAATGGTATGGTAATAATGTGTAAACGAAGATCATAACGAACTTGGCCATGAAAGAAAAACACAACAACACGAAAAAAATAAACGGAATTGTGCGTCAGTGAGCAAAATCGCCATACTAAGGCTCCTGCCTCAGAGGATAGGGTCCCACACAACCACCATAAGTTGCGCTGACGTCGACGGCATGTGCGACACGGATATAGCAAAGCTCTTCAGTACGTCCGTAAAAAGCCACGCGCCGTGGAGGCGACATGGCGATGAAGAACGAAATCATGCCAAAACCACGACCTACTAGATTCTAACGACCACGTCATAGGAACCCCTTTCCAGCGCTACATTTAAAAGGTAGCGGTGGCGCTACTCATCTGCACGGCTATTGTTTACTCAATTTCTGCAATACTTTGTACTTCAGCTCACTTTAGTATTTTCATAAGCGGTGGATGTCCACAGGAGATGCTTCTTTCTAAAGTTGATTATCATCATCATTCCACGCGGTTTTAGGAGCTGTTGCTGTTATCTGCTAATGTAGTCAGGCGTCCGCTTGTGGGCATTCAAAATTCAAAATTTTCATTGTCCAATCATGATAGAGGCCTCGCGGACCGCTGAGAAACGCCCCTAGCGGATCGTGCGGACGGGCTCCTCATAGGGGTTGCCGATTCTGACATGTTCGCTGTAATCTTGTAGGTCGTGGTCAAAACTACTTATTTTATCCCGGACTATGCGTCGATCACGTCCGCCACCGGACGTCCTCGTAGTGAGGAGGCCCGTCTCTTTCCATTTTCTGTTCCTTTGTCATAGGGGTGACAAAAAGCCCGCCATCTTGTGAATATGCTCAATATACACTCAATACGCTCAAGGAGCATTTAGCAAAACTGCCACCTTGTCCTGGTCGCACGTCATAGAAGACATCATTTTAAGGTCATGTGACTCTGTTTACAAGTCGTGCTGCCGCTTACCGGTAACTTCCCGTCGTCAAAAAGCAAAGATGAACGTATTTTGCCTGCGTAAACTTTGTGGTGCTTCTTCCGCAACGTGGTGGCCCATTTTCCTTAGTTTAATTACATCGCATCGGCGCTGTGAGTCTTAACGCGCGGCCGTCTCACATCTTTGGAAGTCGTCAACAGTACGAGTCGTTATGTGCGAAACAGCTCGTGTTAATGCGAGATTATCGGATAAAAATAATTACCGGGATCGAAAGACATCCAGAACGTCGCGTAGAAAGAACAAACGCATTTTTACAAACGGTCTGGCCGCAGATCACGGGCGTCGCAATGTGCCTTGACGTTTGTTCAGACGTGCGACCAGGACCTGTCCGGGATGCACCGCGTTCGCCCAAGACTCTTTCCCCTGTGGTTTTTGTCTCCGTGCCCGGGTAGTGTCTGTGCGTCTCCTGGCCTGTTGCCAGGTGCGGTCATCTCTGCTGCGCACACGTTTCTGTATCCACGCGTTTCTGTCTCCACGCTGTGTTAAACGAGATGACCCTGCGGTTGTCTTGCAACCGTTTGACAGCGCAGGTTTTTCCGTGACAGTTACTTCGCGAGAAGTATCGTGTGCTATGTGTGCTCTCCTACCACTGCAAGACAATAGCAGGGACATCGTATTTAAAAACGGCATCCATGCCGAAATCCATTCAGCTTTGAAATTCCTCCTCTCGCACACGAGTTTACAGACTGTGAACGAAACTTCAAGGGTAAACGTAAGGCGGTCATTTGCTTAGAATCTTCATGTCATTAACTAAGAAACATGCACAATAGCGCACTATATACGCCTATCGAATGAGGGATACGTTTGAAAACGAGAAGACAAGCTGGCATGAGTAGGGATACTGGCATACTGAACAAGCTAAAAAATAACACACCAATAAAATGCTATATGTAGTAAAGTTAGATTTTGTGCGTGTTCCCACATAATTAAAATCAATAGCACTCGCTACCCCAATAGACCTCTACCCGAGGAACGTCATCATGACGATGGTAGACGGACTGAAACCGCAACAAATCGAAAGGGGAGAGCTGGTTCCACGAATGAGTACGTGTTCGCTGCCTCCTATTGAAAGAAAAGTAGGACCGAGGGTCGCGTCACTTTCAGGGACCATCGTAATCCCCCCAAGACCACGACTTTGGGCGTGACCTTGTTCGCCCCTACCTTTCAGCGTAGTTCAACTCTACCACATTGGTGGCGCTGTCGAACACTATGACGCCTTTGTAACCTAAAAACGATGAAGAGGAGGAGTGATCTGAAACCACGCCCCCTCGCTCTGTGTGTTCACGCGAATAAATTATTCTTGTCTCTACGTCTCCTTGTTCATCAACAACGTCATTTGTTTGCAAACAGGGGAGGTCTATTGCCGAGTGGATGATCATGAAACAAGGAGAGTCTGTAGCAAGGAAGAGCCCACGAACCGACATATGTATTTTTTCCTATTCAACTCTGCTTTAAGTTCTTATTACATTATGTTGAATTCGGTTTCGTGTAACGCTGAGGAAGTTTCATTAGAAATAGTTACTTACATCCCATTACGTAGACGCCGCTGCGGTAGATACTTCTATAAAGGTATTTTTAGATATGACAGTAATGTTTCCCGTAAGCATCTGAGGCGGAGGAGTGTTGTTACAGCAACTGCCTTGGATATTATTGTCCGAGTGAAGGTCAACTGCACCTTTGATATTGTTTTTTCATTTTAATTCAGCTGAGGGTTTTGCTCAGTTTTAAAACAAAATCCTATGTGCAGCAAGTATATCCCTGATAACCGAAATCAAGCCACTGGTGTTCTGAATACGGCCAAAAAACTTGCGTGACCTAGAAAACACTGATACAAAAGTAGAGAAACAGTAATACAAGTTACGCTTACGATTCGTTGTTCAGTTATTCGATGTGCTCACTCAAAGTTAGCGAAGTCAGCTTAAATTCTGGTGTCTGACTCTGTGCCAAGACAGAGACTTGATTCAGACAAAAATGAAAAATATCAGAAGATCACTGCATTCACTCTTAAATGAGGGCGCGAAATTTGCGACACTTATTAACCCCTCGCAAATGCACCAGGTGCGATTTTACGCGGCTTGTACTATGTAATACGTTGTCCCTAGAAAGTTGAATTGTTGAATGACAGCTTAAATAAAACTTTTGAAATTCAATTTCAATGCTAATGAATTTATCGGAGTTCGTTACTCGGTTCGTTACTTATCGGAGTACAGGAGGAGAATCTTCTACGTTCCAATGCATAGGAAGGCACTGACTGCACCCCAAAAAGAAAAAGGGAGAATTTTCTCCCATCTCGTTTGAGCTTGATTGCAACAACTTTTCTACACAAACCAATTTTGCCTTGTGGGTATAACTGCGGGATAGAAACAAACTACAAAGTAAAACACTTGTTCTACAAGCTTGGATATGAAATTCTGCCCTTTTTTCTTCGATCAAACCTGAGAGAGAGGAGCAAGGGAAAGGGACTGTCCCGCTTATACCTGCGGAGGAGAAGGCGCCCGTGGATTGACCCGAAATGGTAGTATTGTACTTCTACCAGCTTGAGTAGGAAATTTTATTAAAGTGCGCTCTTCATAATATGCACGGGGCATATCATTATGCACTTGTTTTCAGAAGAACATGTCAGTTTCGATCAACCGCGCTCGGAATACTCACGAATACTCTGTCGAGCACAAGAGCAAGTTGATGCTCTCCCCACTCTTCATCTCAAAATAAAGTTGTTGTTGTTGTTGTTGTTTGATGATCAGGGAATCTTGAAAACGATGAAATTCGCTGGTTTGTCGTAACGTCTCCACTGCGCGAGCAGGCTCCGCCTTGCACGCATGCGCACACTATGAAGGTCACGGGTTTCGAAAGGTTTCCGCGACCTCCACCTACGGAGCGGCGGGAGGCCGCGCGCGCGTCGTTCGTCCCCTGTACGTTCACTAGGGTGCCTTGCCGTACTTTTCAGACATTGCGAAGCGCGTCTGTCTGCCGTACGTACACGGGGCACCTTTGCCGTACTTTTGAGGTAGAAGGGTCTGAGCAGGGTATGACAATGTCAAATCGAGACTGGAAGGCACCCGGGTTCGAATCCCGATGCCTGCTCTGCCGTCTCGACTTTTCCATTCCCTTACAAGTCAGCTCTGGACCGACATT